>NW_026112274.1:167300-182300 GCF_024679095.1 Eriocheir sinensis
CTTGGATAGCGCAAGTACTATGTAGTAACCAAAGACGACCGACACACGAGTGGCATGGAAGTTGATTACTCACAGACTATTAACCGCTCCACTCAACTAACGCTTATCAATCCCTGTATTAACGGCTTGGTGCATTCCCTGGCTAAGTACAAAATGTCCAGTAAACTTGGCTCAAAATGCTTACTGCCAAGCCCCCTCAGAGACGATGAGAAGGTGTACGCTGCTTCTGAGGCTGACGGACGGCTGTATCAGAACACGAGGATCCCGTTTGGATTGACCAATAGTAGTCGCGTTCCAACGTGCAACTAACGCTATTATTTTCAGATAACGACCTTGAAGCCACCCTTCCGTACTTAATATAATCGATTATATTCACCTTTTTCTCTGAAACTTGACCTCTCTCAGAAAGACTCCAACCTGCTATGGAAAGAGAGGCTACTGCCATCATCGAAGCTGTACACAAGTGGAGACTTTCTCACCGGGAGGAGGTTTGCTATAACAGCTGACCAGCCAGCAGCGTCTTTGATGTTTAACCCTATAAGCTCCGACGTTTTCAAATTATCGCGCTTCTAACACCTAGCATCGTACTCATTTATCTGAATAATGATAACGCTCATGAACTGGTACCGAATCAATAGTATAAAACGATGATGAATAATAAGTGAAAAAAAGCTACTGGAAAGTAAAAAGAAAAAGAGTATAAAAAAAACGGAGGTAACGCTCTATCTCTCCCCCTCCCTTCCTCCCTCCTTCCCTCCTTCCCTCCCTCCCTCTGTCGCTCGTCACAGGCTTGGAGGAAGAATGGAGACATCTTCACTCGGCAAACAAATGTCGTACACACGCATCCTGTATGTAGCTACCTCGCTGTTGATTTTATTATTCAGGAAAAATCAGCACAAAAAAGACAGCGATGATGATAAGAGATACGTACAAGTGTGTCTGTGTGTGTGAGAGAGAGAGAGAGAGAGAGAGAGAGAGAGAGAGAGAATTTCTGCCACTTGAGTTAGACACACTTACACACGAACACATCCATGGTGGAGAGCCTTTGAAGTAGCCTTTTTTTTATTTATTAGTAAGTTTCTGATACGTCAAGGGGGTGGAAATAGGTTGACCGGAAACAATTTTATCCATTGCTGGGGCGGCGCGGCGCGGCGGGGACAGCGAGAGCTTTTATACGGAGATAAGAATCACAAATAGTACACTACAGACATTGCAAATACCCTTAGAAGAACCATTCGTTACATCGTGATAATAAATAAATACCTAAATAACCAGAACAGGAAAGAGGGAGAATAAGACACAATCAATCAGACAACTTGCATTTCCATTTCTATATCCTCGTTTTGGCATTCAAGAAAAAAAAAATCACCCCATCAAAATCGTACAAATAATTTGTCTAGTTAACTAATTATATATCTTCATATCTTTTTTCCATTATGGGGAGAAAAAACGGAAAGATAACCAGCTCTGAAACCGTAGAGTAGCTACTTAGTTTTCATTATGTTTTCACGTTTAGGCTACTTGCTCGACAACAAAGACACAGTCATTTAGAAGGTTTGAGGAAGCGGGGGGGGAAGAAGAATGGCCAGTAAATCGTCTATTCTTTCTTTTCCTCGCCCCTCTCTGTCACTTGAACTGTTCTTACTTCTTTTCCAGTATTTATTTATCCTCGATGGTAAACAGAGGCACTTAAAATGTTCAAAAGGAAGGGGAAAAAGTCAGTGGGGGCCTGTGGGGCGTAGTGTGGGGACGGGCTGGAGGCCTGAGGCAAGGTGACGTGATTGACGTCTGACAGACTCAGCGTCTCAGCAGCGTGAGTAACCGTCATTCACTCAAGGACGTATGTTTTTTTTTCTTTATTAGCTCTAAGAATTGTTTGGCCAAAGTAAAAGAAATAAACAAATGTTATAAAGTACGAGACACAGCTATCACCTCATGGTAATGCCAAAATAAGTATAGTATGTACCATAATTCATCATTCAAAACGAGCATGTTTAGCCGCCGCCGCCGCCGCCGCCGCCCCTAGAGACTCGTGCCCGTTGACACACGCCGACACGCACACACGAACGCACCTCCCCATGTATTACTAGGGTTGGGATCACAGAGTTATATACCTAGAGCGCGCGAGCCAGACACTCGGGTGCGGCAACCGGAAGTACCTCGGCCGCCATCTTTGGGAGCCCAGTCCAGCCAACTCTGTGCTCCAGCCGGGAACTTCAAAGTGGAGGTAAGTGGTATATAGGTGGTGATGGTGGTGGTGTTGTTGTTGGTAGCAGTGGTGATGGTGTTGGTGTTGGTGGTGGTGGTGATGATGGTGGTGGTGGTGGTGCTATAGTGGTGGTGATGTTGATGGTGCTGGAGAGAGAGAGAGAGAGAGAGAGAGAGAGAGAGAGAGAGAGAGAGAGAGAGACGGACTGACGTGACATATGACATAACTCAGGTTTTATTCTCTCTCTCTCTCTCTGTTTATGAAAACCACCATCACCAAGACCACCACCACCACCACCACCACTATCAAGTACCACCACCATCACCATTGATCATCACCACCACCACCATCACGTACCACCACCACCACCACCACCACTATCACGTACAACCACCACAACCACCACCATCACCACCACCACCATCACCATCACCACCACCACCATCATCACCACCACCACTATCACCACTACCACCATCACCACCACTATCACCACCACCACAACCACCACCATCACCACCACCACCATCACCACCACCACCACCACCATCATCATCATCACCACCACCACCATCACCACCACCACCATCACCACCATCATCACCACCACCACCATCATCATCATCAACACCACCACCTTAACCACAACCATCACCACCACTATCACCACTATCAACGTCACCACCATCACCAACCCAACCACCACCATCATCACCACCACCACCACCACCACCACCACCATCAAAACCACCACCACAGAGTGAGGGAAAGTGGGCTTCCCAAGATGGCTGCCGCACCAGGGTAGCTTGCCTCACCCGCCGCCAACCCCACAACACTGGAGCGCGCGCTCTAGGTATATAACTCTGTGGTTGGGATGGCATGTTCTTCCCTTCTCTATTGTTGTTTACTTGCAACAATAAACTATCAATCAATCATCAATCACAAGCTTGTGTCGAGCGGCCGCCCGTTGACAACACACACGCTAGAACTAATGCCATCTACAGGGCCTTGCTAAAACGCACCCAGAATGCACGCTGCCAACGACGGATATAGCCTATATAGGCTTCCTTCATTATGGTTACCACAGCCAGTTTGTTTGTTGGTCTATTTAGTGTATCAGCTAGAGCTTTATTAACAAAAAAATGCAAAACATGCAGTATAGAACAAAAGTATATATACTTGTAACAGTAATAGTATAGTCGTATCGTATAGGTTATTGTACATCTGACCGTCGGCAGCCGTTTGAACGCTTTCCATAATGTATCAACTGTGTTTCAAAATGATTGGCGTCGGTTTCTTGAAATATTCGTGTGTAGCAAAATAACGAGGATTCATATGCTTCTTATTGATATCACATGTTAATTTTGGGTATTTTCTGCGTTTATCTGAAGGAGTGTTTTTCTTTTACACTTGATAATAAGAAAAATGTATCGTTTTGATAGAAGTGCCTGAGGGGTGGCCAGATGTGGCCACCCTCGGGGTTTGTAGGGTTAAGTTGAATCACTCTTCACTGATAAAGAACGACAAAATAATGCGATGGCGCCTGGAACTCTCCGGATGCCAGTATGATATTCAGCCTCGCCCCGGTAATGGTAATGTTCCCTGTGACACATTGCCCCCAGCTTGTACCACTTCTCTTTCCCGCCCTGCTCCTCTCGATGAGGGTGCTGCCTCACTCTGCCATCCTGGTGTTACTTGATTTTGACATTTTATGAGGTCCAAAAATTTACCTAGTTCTCTGCATGCACTATTTGCTCCGAGCTGAGACGTAGATATTTCAGGACTCCAGTAGGTAAACCATCCAGTCCATGCATCCTTTTGACAGAATGTCCGGAGATTTTATTGGACCTAAAGCTTCTTGCTCTAGGAACAAATACCTCCTCGCTGCTTTCGGTTAATGCTCCAGACTTCCTTTCGCCTTTCCCTGCACTGACATGTCTGCTCCAACTGTTGTCTCGTGCCACAGGAAGCTCTCTGCATTATTCGGCTGTCCGTCATCGAGTCACTGATAAAGGGTCTCAGTGTATGTCTAGAGAGGTTTGTAATTTTCTTGTGGGGAATGGTATAGTTTGTACTCCCTCCACACCATACCACCCCAAGGCAATGGCCAGTGTGAGAGGGAATCAGTACCTGACACTGCTTTCCACTCCATTAGATCACTGCTCTGTACGCACACTAAAAAAAACTATCGTTACAGTAGGGCCCGACGAATTTCACACTGAGCAACCCGGTAATCTCGGCAGGGTTGGTAAAAGTGCGATCACCCCCACCACCTCAGCTCTGCTGGGGGGAGCAGGACAGGACCCCCGTAAGGGAGGGATAGAGAGGGAGACACTGAGATACCAGATATCACCATAATATTACGGAGTGATTTGAGTGCCACTTGTTCAAGCTTTACATTCATAAATAATAAAACAATAATGTTCATATGATATAAATAACAGCGGTGGGTAAAAGTATTCCCCATGTCAAAGACAAAAACATCAACCATCAATGCATGTCAGATATAGTTCAGTTCATAATGTGACAACCTTTAACTAATGCTTTCACTGAGCGTGTCTTTTCTCTCATGAACAAGCTGTTGGGATCTGGAAAAAAAAAAATCAGATTGCAACGCTAAAAGCATTGGTTGTTGGTGAGAAAAAAAGACTAACAATAACGCAAGGTGTTTATTATATGGTGTCCAAACTGGACGAAATTTTACCTATTCACCTGTGTGTGGTGTTACAGCCTAATTTCATCAGCCAAACACGACAATATTATAGTGCTACATACAACACAGACCAATTTACTTCGACTAAGACTCCACCTGTGTGTTTCCTGAAGCGTTACTGAGCCAACTCATATTCTACTGCTTCATTTACGAGTCCCGCTCACTTGATTCAGGCTAGTGAAGCCACATCAAACATGAGCAGTGATACCAACATGAGTAGCATGTTATCAACGGCTTCGTCCTTGGCGACAGTTTGTATAGTGCTGAACAAGATCAAGGGAATAGACCAGGTCTTTTCACGCTCCGGTTTTGACGTCATCAGCAGTATGATAGAGAGCAGACGGAGAATAATAAGGAAAGCGAGATATATTTCAATGGATATTGAAACATTTTCAGTTTTCGTGTGTGTGTGTGTGTGTGTGTGTGTGTGTGTGTGTGTGTGTGTGTGTGTGTGTGTGTGTGTGTGTGTGTGTGTGTCACAGTGTGTGTGTGTGTGTGTGTGTGTGTGTGTGTGTGTGTGTGTGTGTGTGTGTGTGTGTGTGTGTGTGTGTGTGTGTGTGTGTGTGTGTGTGTGTGTGTGTGTGTGTGTGTGTGTGTGTGTGTGTGTGTGTGTGTGTGTGTGTGTGTGTGTGTGTGTGTGTGTGTGTGTGTGTGTGTGTGTGTGTGTGTGTGTGTGTGTGTGTGTGTGTGTTACAGTGTGTGTGTGTGTGTGTGTGTGATTCAGTGGTGCTGGACGGACGTGTTTTTGTGCTCGTCCCGCGAGTGAATCCTAAATCGTATTTTTCGGACTTTATTATCACATAGTAAAGCCTACCAAGACAATGAAATAGTGTATGGTGCAGTGAAGTAACTATGGATAAGATACACCCCACTAAATTAGTAAAACTTGACGATGATGATAAACTATGCGGCAAGTGCACCTCCCCCTTGTTTACAGCAGCAGTTAAGTGCGACCAATGCAAAGAACTCTTTCATCTTAAATGCTCTAAAATGCCGATTCATCTTTTGATCAAGTACTTCACTTACCGTATAACCTATAACTGTGAAGAATGTGTTAAAGCGAATACAGAGGGATATGAGGAAATACTAGGCTGGGTAAACGACCTTGGAGCCGGCGCCCAGCCAACAAGCGATGACGTCAGCAAACAAGACAAGACCACATCAACGGAGCAAACTACCAGTCACTACCAAGAACCAATTAGCAGACTGGAAAACAGCATTGCAGAGCTGCGTGCAGAAATGCACAGTCTTACACAAAAAGTGACAACCGATGGTAAGCAGAAATTATTTTCTCATGTAATACAGTCAACCAAGGATAGCCAACAGCTGGCAGAAAATAAGAAAACGAGAGGAATGGTAGAAGCAAATCAACAGGCTGTTTTTATAAAACGCAAAAGTGGCTCTACAGTAACAAAAGAAGATAACGATCAGATTGTAACAGCTCTGAAGTCTGTCCCTACTGTATCAATGAGAAACGTGACAGAAGACACGGTGAAGCTAGTATTCCCAAACAGTGCCATAACCACCCAAGCCGTAGAAGCCCTGGGAAACGCCCAATTCGAACCCATCAAAAGAAATTGAGGCCTAAGTTAGCCGTGACATACGTACCAGACTCAATTGTGGATTCAGATTTAAACCAAATAATATTGGATAAGAACACAAATATTACTGAACTCATAGATGAAGAGAATGAAATAAAAGTTCTGACCAGTAAACCAAGTGCACCAGGGTTCAAAACTGTCATACTAGGAGTGTCACCAAGAATCAGAAATGCCGTCATGAAAAATGGAGGATATATCTATCTGCATATGTCACGATGTCATACATATGACCATTACTGGGCACTGAGGTGTGGTAATTGTTCACAGTATGGCCATAAGGCTGAAAAGTGTACCCAGCTGAAACCTCGATGCGGATTTTGTGCCGGAGAACACAGGTCAAATGATTGCACCACGAAAGATAACTTGAAATGTTGCCACTGTGCGGATGCCGATAGACCACAAACAGCCCATTCAGTATTTAATATAAAATGCCCAGCATTCTTAGAAGCCAAAAATCGAGTTATCCGACGCACAATGACATGTGAAGAGGATATATATCCAAAAAACTAAGATTTGAGCCAAGCCTACAGGTAATAAGTCCTACATATCAACCAAATTTGCAAGATTGCTCACCCCCAGATTACCAGTCAAGCACACCACTACTCAATAGATCAGCAATAATATGCTGCAACATTGAGGGTATATTTCCCAGGAAAAAACATTATAAAAGAAATATGCTGAGTGAAATAGCTAGGACATGTAACGCAATATTAATGTGTTTTACCGAATCACACTTACGGCAAGATATAAAAGATGGGGAAATAAAAATTAGTGGTTTCCAACAGTTTCGAGGAGACCACCTAGCAGGAAGGAAAAAAGGTGGAGTAATAGTTTATGTGAGGGATGATTGGTCTCGGCATACAAAAATGTTAGTAGCTGGTTCTGATGGTGAAACAGAATACGTAGTGCTATATAGAGAGCGACTGAAGACTATCATAATCACTGTATACAGACCGCCAGGATGTTCACAACAGACTTTTCTAAATTTTAATAATTGTATAACGGAGGAGATACGGAGATTGGGACCGCCAGAGCCAACAATAATTATAAACGGGGACTTCAACCTGCCAATTATAGAATGGGACACCAAGACAATATATGGGGGAACAGCAGTGGACAGACTACACTCTACAAGGTTGATGAACTTGGCAAACGAATTTTTACTGAAACAACTAATAAACGAACCTACAAGAGGAGAGAACATACTGGACCTGGTATTTACTAATAATGAAGAATTGGTAAATACGGTTGACATTGAAGACACTATACTATCAGACCATAGATTAGTGATAGTGGAGACGATGCTGAGTGATATAGGGAAGGCAAATAATACCAGAAAACTTGAGTCTTTTGCAGCATTAAACTTCTTCCACTCTAAAGTCGATTGGAACGCAGTGAACAAGGAGATTGCAAACGTTAACTGGAATTCAGAATTAGAGAATAAATCGATTAACATGATGGTTGAATACATTCTCACTAAATTGCAAGATATATGCACTGCACTTATCCCCCAAAAGATAAAACGGCGACAAAAATCAATTCCCCGTGATCGGAGAATATTAATGAAAAAAAGGACAAGACTGGTTAAACAATTAAAAACCAACATGAGAAATAACCAACGAAGTCTAAAGAATAAAATCAAGACGATTGAAAATAAACTGGGTGAATCTCACGAAAATGAATTGAAGACAGAAGAAAGAAGAGCAGTGGATGCGATAAAGAATAATCCAAAATATTTTTACTCATATGCTAGGTCAAAGGCAGAAATAAGAAGTTCTGTAGGACCCATTTCATGGAAAGGGAGGCAAATCACGGACCCCAAAGAGATTGCAGATGCCTTGGATGAACAATATAACTCAGTTTACAGCAAACCACTATGTAACACAACTGCATACCAACCATCACAGAATAGAGAAGGCCCACAACTAGAAGACATAGAATTCAACAAGGAAGATATAGAGCAGGCCATTGCAGCAATAAATACATTCTCTGCTGCAGGACCAGATATGGTTCCAGCTATACTCCTGAAAAAGTGTTCACACACTCTTTCCACTCCGTTGTACATACTATGGCGTACTTCATTAGATGCAGGGCAGGTCCCGAGAGTGCTAAAACAAAGTCTAGTTACACCGATATTTAAAGGTGGAGATAAAGCGGCTGCCAAAAACTATAGACCTGTGGGAAAAACCTCGCATATTATAAAGATTTTTGAGAGGATCCTTGTAAAACGAATTGCCGACTTCATGAAAAAAAACGAATTATATAATAAAGGCCAACACGGGTCTCGACAAGGACGATCCTGTTTGTCGCAACTTTTGCAGCATAGAACGGACATACTTGGTTACCTGGAAAAAGAAGTTGGAGTAGATGTCATATACTTGGACTTTTCGAAAGCGTTCGATAAAGTTGACCAGTCGATCCTCATGAAAAAAGTCAAACAAATCGGTATAAAACAGAAAATTGCAAACTGGATACAAAACTATTTCTCAGAAAGAACACAGTCAGTGGTCGTCCAAGGAACGCAATCAAGGAATTCTGAAGTTACAAGTGGAGTCATCCAGGGATCTGTTATCGGACCATTGTTATTTCTTATTTTTATTACGGATATAGACACCAAGCTAGAACACTGCAAGGCTACATCTTTCGCAGACGACACACGGATGATGGGAACAATAAGCACGAAAGAGGACTATAAACTAGTACAGAATGACCTGAACAAAATGTTTGCATGGACAAAAGATAACAATATGGAATTTAACCTATCAACATTCGAACTAGTGAGTTACAGACATCCCAAAAGCAGCCACATCATAAACAATTATAAGACTCCAGATGGCGAAACTATTAAACAACAGAATAGTATACGGGACCTCGGCATCATTATTACTGATGATGCCACATTCACACAACACATAGTCAGTTCAGCAGGAAAAGCAAGAAAACAGATGGGATGGATTCTGAGAACTTTCAAAACTAGGAATCCAGAAACAATGTTGACATTATATAAATTTCTGATAATACCACTCATTAAATACTACTGTCAACTATGGTGCCCAACCAATATTGGCCAAATAAGAACAATAGAAGCAGTGCAGCGTACATTCACATCTAGAATAGACGGGCTAGAAAACACCAACTATTGGGAGAGATTTCACCAGCTAAATCTGTACTCATTGGAAAGACGAAGAGAACGCTATATTATAATTTACATATGGAAAATCATCAACGGTTTGGTTCCCAATCTTGAGTCCAGTGAAGCAATAAAAACCACCCATAACGCCAGACGTGGAGTATTATGTGCGATACCGCCTATTGCTGGCTCATGGAAAAAAATTCAAACAGTGAAAGAAAGTTCCATTGCCGTGTACGGACCCAAACTATTCAATAGACTACCAAGACATATACGAGAACTTACAGGGACCCTGGAGTCATTCAAGAGTGAATTAGATAAGTTTCTGAGGACAGTCCCAGACCATCCAGTGCATCCCCACTATTACGTAACTACGGAGGGGAGCAGCTTGCTGCACCACCTCACCCGCACCACCTAGGGCGGCATCCCGCGTGACCTGGCTCAACAAGCAGGCAACTATATCTCAGGAGTGTGTGTGTGTGTGTGTGTGTGTGTGTGTGTGTGTGTGTGTGTGTGTGTGTGTGTGTGTGTGTGTGTGTGTGTGTGTGTGTGTGTGTGTGTGTGTGTGTGTGTGTGTGTGTGTGTGTGTGTGTGTATTATTATTATTATTATTATTATTATTATTATTATTATTATTATTATTATTATTATTATTATTATTATTATTATTATTATTATTATTATTATTATTATTATTATTATTATTATTATTATTATTATTATTATTATTATTATTATTATTATTATTATTATTATTATTATTATTATTATTATTATTATTATTATTATTATTATTATTATTATTATTATTATTATTATTATTATTATTATTATTATTATTATTATTATTATTATTATTATTATTATTATTATTATTATGATTATGATTATGATTATGATTATTATTATTATTATTATTATTATTATTATTATTATTATTATTATTATTATTATTATTATTATTATTATTATTAGCATTATTATTATTATTATTATTATCATCATTATTATTATTATTATTAGCATTATTATTATTATTATTATTATTATTATTATTATTATTATTATTATTATTATTATTATTATTATTATTATTATCATAAGTACTGCAATCATCACCGGTAATCATGTTGTTTATCATGCTGTCTATTGTAGCTATGTTAACATTCCTTACCTTCTTGTTGAAGCCGTCTATCAGCCATTCCCTGAAGCCAAGCAGTTTCCTCACGTCGTCTGGCCGCAGCGTGTCGTCACCTGTTGCAGCGTTCACCCCGGCACTGGACGTGACCTGCAACGACAGGCGCCACTGACTTTACCACCAATTGAGACTGGCAGCCTGGCTCTTAATGTGGGGGGGGTGGGGAGAGAGAGAGAGAGAGAGAGAGAGAGACCGACAGGCATATTGTAGAGACAGACAGATCGATAGGGATGCTAACAGCGTGCTTAAACTCACCTTAGGATTCAGGCTGTGGGCGGCGTCCCCGTGCACCGCGCCGCTCCTCCTCGCCAGCCACCTCGCTGCTAAGTCTTTACCCTGCCTCTCAGCCAAGTCCAGCGGCGTGAGGTCATCACCGGCCCCCGTACTGGGCGCCGCGCCCTTATCCTGCAGGTACCTGACCACGTTCAGACGCCCTGCCTTAACAGCCCAGTGCAGGGGTGTCAAGCCATCGCCGCCCATAGCGTAAAGAGGCCAGTCAGCCCCCTCCAGGGCCTTCAGCACATCCGCGTGGCCACCAAAGCTGGCGAGGTGCACCGGGGTGTGTCCGTCGGCGGCCTGCAGCAGCTCGGGGGTGGGCGGCGTGACCAGGATGAGGGTAGACACACACTCAACTCTACCTAACACTGCAGCCCAGTGGATGGCCGTCCATCCTGTGTGTGGGAAGGGAAAGAGACGGACAGTTTTCAGTGCTCGGCAGTGACCATTACGTCACCAGACAGTGCCCTAGTGCCGCCGTGTGACACACTGCACGGCAGCCACAACGGAGGCTGTTGTGAATACAGCTGATCCTGGATACGGGAGGCAGAGAGGCCTGTTGTTGCGGCAATAACGAGTGTGGCGGGAGGAGAGGGAGAGGGAGGAGGCGAGGGAAGGAGGGGAGAGGAAGGAAGGGAGGAAGATAATTTAATGATAGCGGGATTGAGTGAGGGGAAAGAGTGGAGGGATGGAAACATGAAAACATGGAAATGCAGGCAACAGTAAGCCTATTGGCTCATTACGTGGTTGCCCGCTTTGGTGATTTAATCTGCTCGACAGCCACTTGGGGCTTTGGGAGCAGATGAAAGCACCTCGACATTGAGGAGCAGATGAAAAGCACCTCGATATTGAGGAACAGATACAAGAACCTAGAAATACACGGAGACTGGGAGAGGACGAGTGGCCTACACAGGGCAGCCCCAGAATCCCCCCCAATACTCACGGTGGGTGAGGTGTAGTCTCAGGGGCACAGGTAGAGGCTTGATCCTCGTTTTACCGGCGGTACTAGGCACGGCACAAGTAACCTGTCACCTTACTGCACCCACACCTCACTCCACCTGTCATGCGGACATTCACTGTTGCTGTACTCTATTGTTGACTTACGCTACTTGTAATGAGAGGGATGAAGGAGGGAAGGGAGTGTAGGTAGAGTTATGAGAGGAGGGAGGGAAAGGATAAGGGGGAGGCGAGGGATAGGGAGGAGGGGAGGGAAGGGAGAATAAGGACTGCAGGGAGAAGAGGGAAGGGAAGAATATGGAAGGGAGTGAGAGGAGATGAGGGAGAGGAAGGAACACAAATAACACAAAGGAAGAACAAACAACAGCAGACCTGCTGGTCCTAACGAGGCTGTTTGTGACAAGCTACACTAACTATCTAATCAAAGGTGGAAGATGAAGGAAAACAAAGGCGAAGGATTCTCCCCACTCCCCCATGCCTCCAGCCAAAGCTGGCAGGAAAGGAAAAAGAACCATGCAGCATGGAAAAACTACATGGAATTTATGTAGGAAAGAGGAGATAACTACCATTACTGCTACAACTAACCGGGCGATAAAAACGGACAAGGACACCAGTATTCGAAAGAACTTAACGTTATTACGACAATGAGTAATATCTTAGTTGCTGGTTGAGTTCGAAATACTTGTCCAATCTATTCTTGAAGGCCGTAACTGTTGTACTATCAACGACATCACAGGGTAGAGAGTTCCAAACATTAACAACTCGATTGAAGAAGAAGTGTTTAGCTTCGTGCGACGAGAATCTTTTACCACTTGTCTCCAAATTGTGATTTCTTCTTGTTCTATTTGATCGATCAATTGTAAAGTAATCTTCCGCATTAATATCACTGAATCCTTTAAACTTTTTAGACACTTCTATCAGATCGCCTCGCATTCTTCGTTTTGATAGGCTGAATAAATTAATTTCTTTAAGCCTTTGTTCATATGATAAATTTCTCAACCTAGGAATCATCTTTGTTACTCTTCGTTGAACCCGTTCCAACTTTTCTATGTCTTTTCTGTAATAGGGAGACCAAAACTGTACACAGTACTCTAGACGGGGTCGAACAAACGAATTATACAGTTTTAATATTACTTTTTCCGATTTATTATTAAAGACTCGTCCGATGAGGCCAACCAATTTGTTTGCAGTTTTTACTACCTCTGAACAATGCTGACCGGGCTTTAAATCGCTTGATATAGTGATTTCAAGATCCTTTTCTTTACTTATTGCAGAAAGTTGTTGGCCATTCATTACGTACCGAACGCGATTGTTATTTTATCCGATGTGCAAAACTTTACATTTGTCAACGTTAAATTTCATTTGCCATTGATTGGCCCAAAGTGCAAGTCGATCTAGATCTGATTGTAAAGCTTCTTCGTCGAGTGTCGCAGATACTTTACTAGCAATTTTTGTGTCATCAGCAAATTTTGATACTCTGCAAGTGAGCCCATCATCGATATCATTAACATAAATCAAGAAGAGCATGGAGCCAAGCACTGATCCTTGAGGTACGCAGCTTCTAACATCGTGCCAGTTAGATGTTACACCGTTTAGAACTACTCTTTGTTTCCGTTCAGAGAGCCAGTCCGCAAGCCAATTGTGAATGTTACCCGAGATACCGTGCGACAATAGTCTGCTGAGCAATCGTTGGTGTGGGACCTAATCAAATGCCTTTTGAAAATCCAGATATATGAAATCTACTGATCTGCTTTCATCAAATACCTCAAAAATATAATGAAAAATATCAAGTAAGTTAGTCAAACACGAACGTTTATTACGGAAGCCATGTTGCGAGTTATTTATTATATTATTTTCTTCGAAAAATTTCACCATATTGTCGCGAATGATAGTCTCCATTAACTTACAAACAATCGATGTCAGGCTAATTGGTCGATAATTTGCTGGATGAGACTTGTTCCCCTTTTTGAAAATTGGTGTGACATTTGCAAGTTTCCAATCCGACGGAACTTTTCCAGCTGTTAAAAGATTTATTGAATATGATGGAGAACGGTTTACAAATTTGATGTTTGATTTCTTTTAAGACCCTAGGGGTAATTTTGTCTGGACCAGGAGCTTTGCTTACTTTAATCTTTTCAATTGTGCGTAAAATATCACTTTCTACGATGAGCACGCCACTTAACATCTTTTCGGTCCTTCTAGCCTCCGGCGGTTGAGGTGCTAAACACTCTTCGTCGGTAAATACGGATGCGAAAAAAGTTATTTAGGATTGTAGCCGTTTCATTTTCAGCGTTCGTGTGGTTATCATTATTATTAGCAAGCGGTCCGATACCACAAGTGAGTGACTTTATTATTTACATAGCTAAAAATCTTTATGCTTAGATTTACTTGTTTCCGCTATATATTCTTCAAGACTTTTCGTGCTTCGATATATTAATTTTTTGGTTTCGCGGCGAGTTCTGTCCAACTCTAGTTTGTCAGCCTCACTCTGAGTTGATATGTATCTACTGTATACGCGTTTTTTTAAGAGATACCATTTGTGTTTCTTCCTAAAAGCTGAACCTTTTCTTTACTAGGAGTTACTTCACTTTCTTTCATATTGATGCTGGAAAAGGAGAAGGAGAAGGAGGGAGAGGAAGGAAAAAGAATGGAGGGAGAGGAAAGAGAAGAAGGGGAGGGAGTGGAAGGAGAAGGAAGGAAGGGAGAGGAAGGAGAAGGAAAGGAGGGAGAGGAAGTATATGGAGGAGGGTGAGAGGAGAGGAGGGAGAGGAAGCAGAAGGAGGGGAGGAAGAGGAAGGAGAAGGAGTGGACTTAGAGGAAGTATATGGAGGGGAGTGAGAGGAGAGGAGGGAGAGGAAGGAGAAGGAAAGGAGGGAGAGGAAGTATATCTAGAGGAGTGAGAGGAGAGGAGGGAGA
>NW_026112274.1:189800-354800 GCF_024679095.1 Eriocheir sinensis
AATGTGTTTGGAGAACTACCCTGGAATCCCAGTATACTCTCGGACATGTATGAGGTCAATTCAGGCAGTTATAGGTTTTTAAAAAAAATGTTTTTCTGCGTACGAGCAGGCAGCCACACAGAAGGGAAGGTGAGGGATGCAGACGGGCCAAGCTGCATGGCAGCCACGTGGTCAGACCAACATTGCCAGACTGTCGTACTCAGTCGCTTATATTTCCTGACTTCTTACCCCAAAACTGTCTTCTGGGCTCCAATAACGAAACTCATTTATAGTTATCGTTAAAAGAGTTAGATCCTGATGTTTCTTGGCAATAGTTAAGCATCAGAAACCGGTAAATACTATGGTCTGAGTACGATGACCTGGCAACAGTGGTTCATTCCCTTAACCCCTTTCATATTCAGCCTTCATTCCCTTACCACTAAACTACTACTATGACACCCTTCCTTCGATACAATCATTACCCCTCTCTTACCACCACCTCTATTACGACTTCTCCTCCCCTTTCAATCCAAACCCTCTTTCCAAGCCCCCTTACCCCTTCCCCTCCCTTCATCCCCTCTCACCCCCGATCCACTATCGGTTTCATTGCGTAGTCTTACATTAGCGAATAAACAAATGCTGGAGGGAGGAAGAGGAAGGTAAAGGGAGAAAGCGTCACTCATATCACAGCAGTGCCTCGTCATCTCTGGGTGGGGTTCACACTCCTTGACACCCTGACACACGCATTGACGAGTCTCTCACATGACGGTTCTTTCCTCCTTCCCCTCCAACTCTCCCGACCTCCAACCCTCCCTCTCTCCAACCTTCCTTTCATTTCTCCTCCCCCTCTCCTCACATCCGTCTTCAGACACAGAAAAGACCAAGACGGGGATGACGAATTTGCCCTAGTTTTTCCTCCATTATCCCCCCTTGTCCGAAATGACCCGATTGTGAATTAAAATTACAAAAAAATAATTAAATATCTTAGTATGTAAAAACGATTGAAGTAATTTCCAATAACTTACTTTGTACTTTCTCACTATTCGTGGGAGTACAGCTGAGCACCAGAGACATTCCTGCATATATTCAACAGTGTCTCTGCCAAAGAAAGTTTGCACGTGTTGCAAAATTTTCAATTTTTTACGTCTTTGTTTTTTAAGCTGTGTTCAGAACATATCCTTTCATATAATAAAAGTCTATAGCCTGAAAGAAATTGACATTAATAACTAACAAATGAGTACAAACAGAGCACTGATATGATTATTTGTTCATGATATATTAACCAGGAAAACTATGAAACGTCCAAATTCACCCCAGTTGACAGTACCCCAGAAGTTACAGGGATAAATGAGGATTGACTAACATCAAGAACAACTTGTTGCTTGCAGGTTGTCAAAAATGTGGTAATTCAGTTAGAAAGTTGTCCTCGTATGCCATAGAATTCTAATTTAGCTAACAGTCTTTGGTGGGGAACGTACGTTGTCGAAGGCTTTGGCAAAGACAAGTATTATGGCATCAACTTGTCTAATTTTGGGGTTGTTAAGGGACTGCAAAATGTTGTGTGTGGTCACAAGTAATTAAGTCTCGCACGAACGTTTGGGCCGAAAGCCGTGCTGACTGTCAGTCAGTATGTTTTGCCTATCAAAGCGGTCCATTATATGTCTATGAATTATATGTTCTAAAATTTTGCAGGAAACTGAGGCTAGCAAAATAGGGTGGGTTCTGTCTCCAGATTAAAAAAACTGGTGTCACATTTGCCAAAAGCCAGTCCTGAGGGAGTTCTCCGGTTTGAATGTCTGTGAGAATACAGGTAACTCTCGATTTACGCAAGTATTGTGTCCAACAATATTGGATATCTCGGTGATATGGATATTCTCTCTCTCTCTCTCTCTCTCTCTCTCTCTCTCTCTCTCTCTCTCTCTCTCTCTCTCTACTGAATGAAGTGAATATTTATTTTTCGATTGAAACCTACCTCTTGTTTGATTTACATTGTTTTAGATTTACGCGACCTCTTCGCATAAATCAAAAAACAATGTAAATCAAACAAGAGGTAGGTTTCAATCGAAAAATAAATATTCACTTCATTCAGTGGAGAGAGAGAGAGAGAGAGAGAGAGAGAGAGAGAGAGAGAGAGAGAGAGAGAGAGAGAGAGAGAGAGAGAGAGAGAGAGAGAGAGAGAGAATATCCATGTCACCGAGATATCCACTCAGGCACTCAGTCTCAGCCTCACTCGTGTGAGGAAAAAATGAGGAGCACCATGAGCGACTGGCTAGTATTGGTACCGGTACCGTACCGTATAGCTGGTACCGTGGTGCCCACCCCTATTGTTGAGTAGCGTGGCAGCGTGGGTGCTGTATTGCTGTTCAAGTGGCGCGCGGGAAGAACTGAGCTCAGCTGTGTGGCCGCGGCGCTGTGTGAGTCCAGTTGCGTGAGACATCTGGTGGCCACTCCATAAAATATCGCGTATAAGTGAAAACACGTGTAAATTAAACATTTATTTGGATTTTGGACCCCGCGTTATTTAAAAAACGCGTAAACCAAACTCACGTAAATCGAGTTACCTGTATAACCTGCAGGATAGGTGCAAGAATGCAAGCATTAGCTTTTAGGATCCTGCAGGGTATATTGTCTGGTCCAGTCGCTTTGTCAGTGTCAACCTCAGATAATAGTTTCTCAATTCCTTGGTTATTTAAATAGAGGGGAGGAATTGTTGGGTGTGGTGATGTTGGTATGTCTGGCAAGTTTGCATGTTCTTATGTAAAAACAGATTGGAATTGTTTGTTAAGTGTGCCGGCTTTATCTTGTGGGTGTGTGGCCAAGGAACCTTTGTATAGTAGTGTTGTAATTCGTGCGTGCTTTGAAGAAGCTGTAGAATTTCTTGTGGTTTTGTGTGTTGTTTGTGAGAAAAGTGGATGTGTATTTAGTTTCTGCTTGTTTAGTTTCTTTTTGTAGTGTTTTCTGTATGTTTTTGTAGTGTTCCCAGTGTTCTGTATCGTTGTAAACTTTTGCTGTGTTGTATGCAATTACCTCGTTTCTGTGTAGTCTTTTCAATTGTCTATTGTACCATGGTAATGACCAGTTTTGTGTGATAGTTTTCTTGGGTATGCGTTTGTCTATTGTCTCATGTATAAAGTCTCGTAGTCTGGTCCAATTTGCCTCAACAGAATTGGCCATTGGGTCTGTGTTGAGGAAAAAAGTCTCTAAAATCAGCTAAGTCTTGAGTTATGGCACCCATATCAGCTCTGTTGTATAAATAAATGTTCCTGGGTAGTTGTTTTTGTGTTGTTGGTCTAATGTTTGCATCAATGAGTACCATGTCATGGTCACTGAGACCTGGAAGTACTCGTGTACGTGTGAATAAAGAAGTATTGTTTGTGAGGACCAAGTATAGTGTACCGGATGTGACCCCATGTCTTATGCTAGGATTGTGTCTTCCTACACTGACCTGTGTGCGTGTTGGTTCATGTACGTTTGTGTAAGTGGGTGTGTGTTGATTATGTCAATAAAGTGTTCAAGTAAGTTTCTCCTATCAGTGTGTGGTAGTATACTGCCTTCGTGGGTGGGGTTGTCCTGTGTCGCCTATGTTGTCCAATTGATGTCAGGGAGATTGAATTCGCCAGCCAACCACATGTTTTTGGAGGGGTCAATTTTGAATAATGATTCGTCAAGGGTCTGCAGATATTCTAAGTTTGAATTTGGGGGAAGATAAAAAGATCCAATGAAGAGAGTTCTACAGCCCTGAAGTTGTACTTTAATCCAAATAATTTCTGAGTCCACGTTTAGTTATGTGCCTGGAGTCACTACTAGTTCCTGCTTTGTCGCAATGAGGACTCCACCGTGGTTATTGTCCATTCTGTCTTTTCTGTGTAGGGTCATATTATAGGGACTGTACGTCAGGAAGACTTCACTGTTTTTTTATGTCAGGATTGAGCCAAGTCTCTGTCCCTATAACAATATCTGGGTCATAAGTCAGGAGGGTTTGATGAAAGGCGGCTCTTTAGTTAGTGATGCTACGGAAGTTGATGATAAGGGCACGGAGGGAAGTGACCCCTTGGTGGTGGAGGCATGTGTGGAAGTGCTAGTGGTGGATGACGGGTAGTTTAGGATAGAGGATCTATTGGGGATGGTGATGGGAGTTATAGATAGGGAACAGGATCTATTGTGGGAATGATTAGGTGTGGAATGGTTTGGGTGAATAGGGGGAGTGGACGATGTCTGGGGATTGCCTGTTGTCAAGTCTTCATGTCGGTTCTGAGTGGGGGAGGAATTGTCCAAATTGTCACTACCCAACGGTCGGGTGATCCTATCTAACGATGATGTAGTGATGGGAGATGTGTGTGCTGGCGGGGATGATGTGGTGTCTAAGGAGCTGAATTTATTGTTATTAGGTAAAGGTGAATGGAAAAGAGAGAAAGGAAAAATTGGGTGCCCCACAGTCCCAGCAGATCCACGAGAGGCTTCAACCCTCCAATCCGTTGAACGCCGCCATGAAGCCCCCCACACAGTTGACATGATACCAGCCACTATGCAGGGAAACCTCACAGCAGCGGTCACACTGGATGGCCCGCTGGCCCCATTTGACCGCTCGCCGGCACAGCTGGCAAGGGTACTTAGGGGCACGGGGGCCAGTGTTGATCAGAGCCCCAGTGTCACCACACATCATCAAAAGCAACAGGGCACTACGAAAATTAGCAATCTTAAAAGTTTTAAATTTATTTGTCCCCAGGGAACTGTCCAGGGACCCTAACAAGTGTGTGTAAGTGTTTGTGTACATGTACATAAAAAACATAAGAACATAGGGAGACTGCAAGAGGCCTACACAGGGCAGCTCCAGATTCCCCCCCACTACCACCTGTCATCTTCATCCATGTAGCTATCCAGTCGACTCTTAAAACAAGCTATCGTCCCTGCACTAACTATGTGATTGCTTAGTCTATTCCATTCCCACGCCACCCTATTACTACATAAGAACATAAGAACATAAGAACGCAGGAGTCTACAAGAGGCCGGTAGGCCTGTACGAGGCAGCTCCTTTGACCCTAAGCTCCCGTGTATCTAACCCCACCTAATATCGCTGTCCATGAATTTATCTAGTCTATTTTTGAATGTGACAATTGTATTGGCACTCACCACATGACTGCTAAGCCTATTCCACTCATCCACCACCCTGTTAGTAAACCAATTTTTGCCTATGTCCCTCTTGAATCTGAATTTATCCAGTTTAAACCCGTTACTTCGTGTCCTACCCGGTTCTCTTACCAACAAAACCTTATGAATGTCTCCCTTATTAAAGCCCTTCATCCATTTATAAACCTCGATCATGTCTCCACGCACCCTTCGCCTTTCTAGAGAATGCAAGTTTAACTGTTTGAGTCTTTCCTCGTATGGCAAGTTTCTCAACCCCTGAATCATCTTAGTCATTCTCCTCTGCACCGATTCTAACATTTTGATATCCATTCTATAGTAAGGTGACCAGAACTGAACCGCATAGTCAAGATGAGGTCTAACTAATGCTAAATATAGTTTGAGGAAGACTTCGGGGCTTCTGTTGCTTACGCTCCTTGAAATAAATCCCGGTACCCTATTAGCTCGATTTCTAGCTTGAATGCATTGTGCCCTTGGACGGAGATCAGAGCTCACTAAGACCCCTAAATCCCTCTCGCATCCAGACCTACTTATGAGAGTGTCATTTAAGCAATAGTTATGTGAGGGGTTGTTCCTACTGTTGTGCCGGAAGCTTCCCCCGGCGACCATAGGCCTCTAGAAGGCTCCCGGAGAAACGAGCAAAGGGGCGGGGAGCAAGGCGAGCCGTCCGCGCCCCACGGGGCGCGGCCAGGCGCCAGGCGGGAAGTGTTGCCAACTCGCATATATTTTTGCTACATGTTCTTGTATGATCTGAAATATACTGTAATATTCTAGACTGTACTGTTCTGGATATATATAGGAGAAGAGGGCGAGAGAGGGCCAGTCCCAGTCATAGTAAACTAGTGGTAAGTGAAGAGTCCGAGTGAAGTGTACTACTAAAGAAGAATATTAAACTACAGAAGTTGTGCAAAGTGTTTACATATCTCCCTCCCACGGAGTCTCCTAACGGCGACACGGAACCCAAGTAACACGTCCGGCATTACACTGGTGTCAGGAGTGTAGGCATTTGTTTTTCGCCATGGAGACTCGTTCCCAAGCTGCCCAGAGGGACGACATGTTGACTGAACTTTTGGAAGCCTTGAGACTACAGGGGGAGAAACAAGAAAGAGCACAGCAACAACAAGAAAGAGCACAGCAACAACAAGAAAGAGCACTCCAGGAACTCAAAGAACAACAAGAAAAAGCACACCAAGAACTCAAAGAACAACAAGAAAGAACACTCCAAGAACTCAAAGAACAACAAGAAAAAGCACAGCAACAACAAGAAAGAGCACAGCAACAACAAGAAGGAACACTCCAAGAACTCAAAGAACAGCTAGAAGATCGCTTTACGGGATTACAGCTACAGCTAAAAGCAGTACAAGATGGAAGTGAATCAGTGCGAAGAGAAATGACTGATGTGACCACGAACTTGGGACAACGCCTGATATAATTTTTTTTTTTTTTTTTTTTTTACAGCAAAGGAGACAGCTCAAGGGCACAAAAAAGTAAACATTAATAAAAAAAAAAGCCCGCTACTCGCTGCTCCTAAAAAGAATCCAAAGAGGTGGCCGAAAGATAAGTCAGTTTCGGGAGGAGAGGTGTCCTGATACCCTCCTCTTGAAAGAGTTCAAGTGGTAGGCAGGAGGAAATACAGATGAAGGAAGATTGTTCCAGAGTTTACCAGCGTGAGGGATGAAAGAGTGAAGATGCTGGTTAACTCTTGCATAAGGGGTTTGGACAGTATAGGGATGAGCATGAGTAGAAAGTCGAGTGCAGCGGGGCCGCGGGAGGGGGGGAGGCATGCAGTTAGCAAGTTCAGAAGAGCAGTCAGCGTGGAAATATCGATAGAAGTGGAGAAAGAACACACAAATCTTCAACAAGAGATGGAGGTGGTACGGGAGACGACACACAAAGAAATACTAGAAGTAAGTGACAGAGTGAAGGCCCTTGAAGACTGCTTGGCTGGAAACGGACAGCCAATGCCTGCAGGGGCTAGTTGTACCCAAGATGCTTCTCCTACGCAAGTCCGGGGTAGTTTGAGCCCTGTTTCGCCTGAGTTTATCCCCGCAAGAAGTTCCGCCAGCCCCATGGGTCTGCTGGGTTCGCCTGTTAGAAAGAAGCCTCAGGAGTTTGATGGCAAGGTCTCCTGGGAGGCTTACCGCGCTCAGTTTGAGCTGTTGGCAGCTCGGAACGGATGGGATGACCAAGAGTGCGCGGTACAGCTGGCCACTAGCCTGAAAGGGGCGGCGCTGGAGGTCCTTGCTCAGCTCGACAATGCGACAAAGGGCAGCTACAGCGGGCTGGCACAGGCGCTGGAGCAACGATATGGGACCAAGCACCAGAACGAGCTCTTCAGGGTTAGGTTCAGAACCCGCAACAGGAGGCGCAACGACCAGTCTGTCCTGTACATGCCCCGAAGATATCAGTGTGCAGGAGAACCACCATGACAAGCTGCCAAGTGGAGGGCAAGGTTGACGGAGTGTTGTGGCCTGTGGTCGTCGACACAGGCTCGGAACGCACATTGGTGCGGCCTGACGTGGTGAGTCATCGTCGGCTTCCTAAGACGCCGCATCGACTGTGCGGAGTCACAGGACACTACGCAGAGCTCAGAGGCCCAGTGGACGTGAAGTTTGAGCTCGGAGGAAAGGAAGAGTTCCTCTCTGTGTACGTGGCCGACATGGATGACCCCTGCATCCTAGGTATGGATTATCTTGTCTCCCACAGGTGCGAGCTTGACTTCCGCGCTAAGCAGCTGACTGTAAGAGGAAGGAGGGTGCCACTGACGACTGTGAACAAGGAAGACCTGCCAGTGACGGTCAAGCGCACCACCATTATTCCTCCGAGGTCGGAGATGCTGTTACCCTGTCAAATTACGGGTGCCTCCCCGGCTAGCCTGTGTGTGGTAGAGAGTGGAAGTCGATGCCCGGTAGAAAACGGGGTGATTGTAGGCAGTACTTTGGTAGACCCTGCTGCAGCGGAAGTGCCTGTCGTCGTGGCCAATGTCTCCTTCAGCCCAAAGAAAATAAAACAAGGGACCATGGTGGGATTGTGCCAAGAGATCGACCAGAAACCAAGAACCTGTGTCTGCAGGAGAACCCTGACGAAGCCCCAGGAGGAGCTGCCTGACTACCTGCGCGACCTGTTTGACAGGAGCTCCAAGTGTCTAGAGGAACCCCAAGTGGAACAGCTCAGGGAGCTTCGTGAGAAATGCAGATGTGTTTTCCACAGGAGACCTGGACTTGGGGTGTACGGACCTGGTAGAGCACCACATCGACACAGGTAGCCACCGCCCAGTGAAGCAAGCTCCTCGAAGGATGGCACCAGCCCGTCGCAAGGAGATGGATGAGGTAATGAATGATCTCCGGCAACAAGGGTTAATCGAGCGGTCCAGCAGCCCGTGGGCGTCTGCTGTAGTGCTCGTCAGGAAAAAGGACGGTTCCCTCAGGTGCTGCGTGGACTACCGAGCCCTCAACGATCTCACCATCAAGGATTCATACCCACTCCCACGGATCGACGACACGCTCGACGCCTTGGTGGGCTCCAAGTGGTTTTCAACACTGGATATGAAGTCTGGGTATCACTAAGTCAAAATGGCGGAACAGGACAAAGAGAAAACAGCCTTCTCCTACGGTCAAGGCCTGTGGCAGTTTAAGGTCATGCCCTTTGGCCTGTGCAACGCGCCGGCCACGTTTGAGCGGCTGATGGAGAGGGTGCTGGAGGGACTTCACTGGAAGACGGCACTCATCTACCTCGACGACGTGATTGTCTTTGGCCAGACCTTCGAGCAGGAGATGGAAAGGCTATCAGAGGTTTTCGCCCGGTTTAGAGCTGCACACCTTAAGCTCAGCCCGAAGAAATGCTGTCTGTTCCAAAAGGAGGTCCAATACTTGGGACACATCGTGAGCGAGTCTGGAGTACGCACTGATCCTGAGAAGGTGGCTGCGGTAAGGGACTGGCCGACACCCACCAACGTGAAGGAGCTGCGGAGCTTCCTCGGGTTGTGCTCATACTACCGCAGGTTTGTGAAAGGCTTCGCTACGATTGCTGCACCACTGCACCTCCTGACGAAGAAGCAAGTTTGAGTGGACAGCGGAAACTCAGGTTGCCTTTGAGAAGCTCAAGGAGGCCCTCATCAGCTCGCCCGTACTCACCTACCCAGACCCCTCTAAGCCTTTTATACTGGATTGTGATGCCAGTGATGAGGGGATTGGTGGAGTGCTATCTCAGGCATGTGCCGACATGGAACGGGTTGTGGCCTACTTCAGCAAGAAGCTCACCCCAGCCGAGAAAAACTATTGCGTGACCCGGAAAGAACTCCTGGCAGTAGTCAAGAGCCTTGACTTTTTCCATGCTTACCTGTACGGTGCAACTTTCATCATCCGCACGGATCACGCTGCATTGCGGTGGCTGAAGTCACTGAAAAACCCTGAGGGCCAGCTTGCTCGCTGGATAGGTAAACTAGAGCAGCATCACTACACTATTGTGCACCGATCTGGACTAACACACGGTAACGCGGACAGCTTGAGCCGGCGCCCATGCCTACCGGAGTGTCAACATTGCCTCCAGAGGGAAAGCGTCCAGAATATGTGCCGCCGCACTACAGTGGAACAGACAGCGGAGGTGCCATGGGAAGACTTGGGAAAACTGCAGCGGGAGGACCGAGATCTGAGACCAATTATGGAGTGGCTGAGTCAGTCGTCAACGCGACCTGGGTGGGAAGTAATCTCGAGAGAAAGCCCTACCACCAAGAATTACTGGACTCAGTGGGACACTCTTCGGATAGACGACGGGGTGTTGCAGCGACGCTGGGTCTCTCATGATGGTCTTGACCACTACTGGTCCACGGTGTTACCTGTGAAGTCCCGGGAAGGCGTCTTGAAAGAAATGCACGACAGCATCACCAGCGGACACCTAGGGGTAAAGAAGACACTGAGTCGCCTGCGCCAAAGGTTCTACTGGGTTGGCATGAGGAAGGACGTGGAAGAATGGTGTCACGCGTGTGAGGTGTGCTGTGCAAAGAAGGGCCCCAAGAGGCGTCACCGTGCCCCACTGCAACTATACCAGGTTGGAGCCCCCATGGAACGGGTGGCAGTGGATATAGCAGGACCCTTGCCTCTGACGACGAACGGAAATAGGTACATCTGTGTCACAATGGATTACTTCACCAAGTGGCCGGAAGCCTACGCCATCCCTGACCAGGAAGCCACTACCATCGCCAAGGTTTTGGTGGAGGAGTTCTTCTGTCGCTTCGGTGTGCCTAACGAGCTCCATTCCGACCAGGGAAGGAATTTTGAGTCAACAGTCCTTGCTGAGTGCTGCAAGCTTCTGGGTATCAAGAAGACCCGGACCACCCTCTGC
Source organism: Eriocheir sinensis (assembly GCF_024679095.1). Lineage (NCBI taxonomy): Eukaryota > Metazoa > Arthropoda > Malacostraca > Decapoda > Varunidae > Eriocheir > Eriocheir sinensis. Next base: position 200,265 of record NW_026112274.1, read on the forward strand.
ACCCACAGTCAGATGGAATGGTGGAGAGGTTTAATTGGACGTTGGGCCAGGAGTTGGCCAAGCAGTGCAACAATGATCAGTCTTCATGGGATCAGAAGCTGCCTGCGCTTCTCATGGCCTACAGGTCTGCCGCCCACGAGACTACGGGGTATTCACCGGCAAAGCTGATGTTTGGACGTGAGCTGCGATTGCCGGTGGACCTACTGACAGGAAGGCCTCCTGGGGAAAGCCTTCCAAGGGACGCCTCCAGTTTTGCCCGTCAACTAGAGGAACGGCTGGAAGAGGTGCACCATCAAGTCCGAGGTGCCTTGAAGTTCTCCGGGGAGGCCATGAAGCGCGGTTACAATATGAGGGCAAGCCACGTTGACTTCAAGGAAGGAGACCGAGTCTGGCTTTACAACCCGCAGAGGAAGAAAGGACAGTCTCCGAAGTTACAGAGCCCCTGGGAAGGCCCTTACACTGTGCTAGAACGCCTCTCCGACGTGACTTACCGAATCCGGAGAACGGAAAAGACCAAGCCGAAAGTTGTCCACGTCAACCGCCTATGGAGGTACCACGGTCCGGGAAACTACATCTAGAACAACTACAGACACCCAGCAGCCGACGAAAACGCAAGGGACGTCCAGGACCAAGAGGAGGTCGACGACGACGTAGGCCTCCGGGCCCTTTCAGCCGAGGGAGATAACCTCCCGGCTTCGGCAGATGTTCCAGGGACACCCCAAGAAGCGGACGACGACGAGGCGCACCAGGAGACAGACGCGCAGGAGGCAACGAACAGAAGACAGAGACAACGCAGGCGTCCACAGCGATACGACGATTATTATGTTTTTGATTAATTCTCTTATGTTTGTACATAGTTAAGTGTGTGATCGGGACGATCACAATTAAGAGGGGGGGATAGTGTTGTGCCGGAAGCTTCCCCCGGCGACCATAGGCCTCTAGAAGGCTCCCGGAGAAACGAGCAAAGGGGCGGGGAGCAAGGCGAGCCGTCCGCGCCCCACGGGGCGCGGCCAGGCGCCAGGCGGGAAGTGTTGCCAACTCGCATATATTTTTGCTACATGTTCTTGTATGATCTGAAATATACTGTAATATTCTAGACTGTACTGTTCTGGATATATATAGGAGAAGAGGGCGAGAGAGGGCCAGTCCCAGTCATAGTAAACTAGTGGTAAGTGAAGAGTCCGAGTGAAGTGTACTACTAAAGAAGAATATTAAACTACAGAAGTTGTGCAAAGTGTTTACATATCTCCCTCCCACGGAGTCTCCTGACGGCGACACGGAACCCAAGTAACACGTCCGGCATTACACTACCTACACTCAGAATACTGCACCTCCCTACATTGAACTCCATCTGCCATTTATCCGCCCAGTCATATAATCTGTTGAGTTCACCTTGGAGAATACTAGCGTCCTGATCCGACTCAATTACTCTACCGATCTTGGTATCATCTGCAAATTTACTAACATCACTACTAATTCCTGTATCTAAGTCATTGATATAAATAATAAACAAAAGTGGACCTAATACTGAACCTTGTGGGACCCCACTCGTAACACATCCCCAGTCAGATCTTTTACCATTGATTTGCACTCTTTGCTTCCTATTGCTAAGCCACGCCTTGACCCAGTTCAAAACTTTACCCTCTACTCCGTGAGCCTGTAATTTAAGCAACAGTCGTTGGTGAGGAACTTTGTCAAACGCTTTACTAAAATCAAGATAGATTACATAATAATTTTCATCTCTGTCAATCGCCTCAAATACTTTATTGTAGAAGGACAAGAGATTGGTGAGGCATGACCTACCTTTTGTGAACCCATGCTGCGAGTCGTGAATTAAGCTATGTTTCTCTAAATGCTCCCGAATGTTCCTGGCTATTATGGACTCCAGCATCTTCCCTATAACCGATGTTAAGCTAATTGGGCGATAGTTTGAAGCAGCTGACCTGTCCCCCTTTTTAAAATCGGCGTCACATTAGCTACTTTCCATAGGCTCGGCACATAGCCAGTATTTACCGACATCTTAAAGATGTCGGTTAGTGGGTCACTGATTACATCACCTAACTCCTTTAATACCCTCGGAAATATCCCGTCAGGACCTGGCGACTTGTTCTTCTTAAGCTTATCTATCTCATCCTGAACTACTTGTCTGGTAATGATTATATCCCTCAATTTATCGCCATCCCCGCCCTCGTACACCTGAACTCTTTCCGGTATAGTCGTTCGATCCTCCTGTGTGAATACTGAAAGGAAGTAGTCGTTTAACAATGTGCTCATATTTTCGTAATTTTCTACTAGCTCCCCTGTGTTTGTTTTCAGCGGTCCAATTTTCTCCCGTGTTTTTGTTCTATACATCTGAAAGAAGCCCTTAGGATTACTTTTCGCCTCATTTGCTAGTTTGATCTCATAGTTCTTTTTTGCTATCCTGGTGTTTTTCTTAACTAATCTAGATAGTTCGACGTACCGGCCCCTGAGATGTGTTTCCCCATTCTTTATTTTCTGATAAATTCCCTTCTTTAACCCAATCTCGTGTTTTAGTCCACGAGTCATCCACTTAGGATCATTGTTTTCTTTTCTAAGTGTTCGCTATGGTATATGCTGTTCTTGCCCCTCTACTATTACTCTAACTAAATTATTGTAAGACATTTCTACCTGGTTCTCCTGGCTCTCCAATCCGCAGTTCTGGCCCTCATGAATCCCTAAATTATCCCAGTTTACCCCTTCAAGATGTCTTCGAAGCCCCTCGTAGTTTGCTCTTCTAAAATCTGGCACTAACACTGGGTTTGGTTCGGGTTACCGCTCAGTCTAAGCTAAAACGAACCGTTCTGTGATCACTATTTCCTAACTCTCCGCCCACCTCCAACTCCACGTAGCAAGTTCCCATTATTGGTTAGGACTAAGTCTAATATGTTATCTCCTCTGGTAGGCTCAGTAACTACCTGCTTAAGGAAATTATCTTGTATAACTTCAAGAAAGTCCTCGGCTTCCAGGTCACCCACTAGATCTTCTCAGTCTATATTCCAATAATTAAAGTCCCCCATTACGCAGACATTTCTACTCATACTCGCCCTGCCAATCTCCTGTAGTAATATACTCGTGTCCTGCCTGTTAAGGTTGGGTGGCCTGTATATAACTCCTAGAGTTAGTTTTTCTTTCCCTTTGTAAACGTCCACCCAAACTGATTCTGAGTCCATGTTAGTTTTGACTGAGTTGTTAACTAAACATTTAAGTGAGTCTTTAACATATAGCGCAACTCCACCTCCCTTTCTGCCCCTTCTGTCTTTGTGAAACATCTGATAACCCGTTATTTCAAATTCTGATCTAAAATTTCTATTAGCAGTGTCTATCCATGTCTCAGTGATCGCTATTATGTCAAAATTTTCTGAACAAGCTTCACCCCTTAGTAAGTCTATCTTGTTTCTGAGGCTCCTGCTGTTAGTATAGAAGATTCTTAGCCCGTCCTCTGTTACTCCCCTAGAATTACTTCTAAGCTGCCTGGTTATATTATGAGCTAGATGTCCCCTCCCATTACTCCTCCCATTGCTCCCATTACTCCTCCCCCCCTCGCCTATACTAAAAAGTCCCTCAGGGTACCAAGTGCTCGCTCAAGGGAGTCTGAGAGAGCCTCAACACCCTTGAACGTCAAGTGTATCCCGTCACGGGCGTAGAGGGCGTCGTTGCCAAAGAAGAGGTCTCAATTGTCGACGAACAGCCACCCATTGCGCCCGCAGTGCTCAGCAAGTCTGCTGTTCACTGCTATCGCCCAAAACCAATGCTTGCCTATTTCCCTCCTATACTTTTTCTAATTTAAATCCATTACTGCATGTTCTATTCTGCTGGCTAATTCTCAGTACTTTACTTATATCGCCTTTGTTGTAACCCTTGACCCATTTGAATACTTCTATCAGATATCCCCGCACTCTTCGTCTTTCAGCCTATCTTGATATGGGACGTTCCTGAGCCCCTGAAACATCTTGGTCATCCTCCTTTGAACTGATTCTAGCAAGTTGTTGTCCATTCTGTAGTGTGGGCACCAAAACTGGACAGCATAATCTAAGTGTGGCCTAACTAATGCTAAATAGAGTCTGAGGATGACCTCTGCACTTTTGTTGGTTACCATCCTGTTAATAAAGTCTAATACCCTGTTAGCCCTATTCCTTGCACTAATCTCCACTTTGGCCCTGAAAATGTGCTTGTCCATGTTAACACATCTCATACCCACAAATGGTAATTCAAATCCCAGTAGTCTGGCAGAGATTCTCTTACCCTCAGCAGTGGCTTCCTCCACAGTAGTGGCAGTGAGACCTTAAGTATAATTGAGTGTTTACGCTTCTCTCTCTCATTCAGCTCAATTACCTCCTTCCTGACTAAGTCTTGGGTAACATTTGAGGAGACCTGATTATCCAATCTTTGGGCAAGACCAGACATCTGTTGGACCAAGGAACCAACACTTGCAGCAAGATTTCGTACAGTCATAAACAACTGAGAGAGAGCAGCCTTATCCATAGCAGCACCATCCTGGCCACTGCCACCACCACCACCAGGATGCGTCTCCACCCGACACTTACGGCCGTACCATAAGGCAGCCTCCTCGCCTATAGAAGCTCTTCGGCCAATTTCTCATACCATAATCTTCGAGGGGCCCTCTCCGTAAGCGAAGGAAAGGTGTTGAGGGGCGAAATTGTTGGAATCTGGCAAGGGGTCGAGATAGGCACATCTTCGTAAGCCCCTTCGCATATTTTATACATCAATTCTGCATTTCTCTCATTAATATAGTAATAAATGATCCAGGAATTATAATAAAACGTATTGATCTAATATGAATCTGCAAAAGTTTTTTTTTAAATAAATTACTTAAAATTTTGTTAAAGACTTTAGGGTTGTATCCAGTGGCGTACCGAGGGGGGGGGCATGGGGCCATGCCCCCCCCCCCCCTTTTGCAAAGAAAAATAATAATGAATAAATAAATGTTACAGGAAAATAATAGGAATATGTACATTAGTATTACGATTACAAATGTGTGTGTGTTTGTGTGTGCGTGTGTGTGTGTGTGTGTGTGTGTGTGTGTGTGGAGTTCTCAGTGGCAATTGAGGACTGAGTTATTTCCTTTGGTTTTGTTTTTTTGTTTTGAGTTAAGTTAAATGTTGGGTGGTAAAACAAATTAGAAGGGGGTGTTTGTTTTGTGAGCAGGGGAGACAGGAAGAAGAGAGCTCAATGCTGTGACCAGAGTTTGTTTTGCTTTTGTTTTGGGTTAATTAAATTGTTAAACGAAATTAGCAATAGCGGGGTGTTTGGGTGTTTAGTGCAAGGGGGACACGGAGAAGAAAGAATACGAGATTGGGATGGCTCTGGCAGAGAGAGGGAGCTGAGTCGTAAAGGTGCTTCTCTCCTTATTGCCTCGAAGTCGTAAGTGTGCCTTCTCTCCTTATTGCCTCTCATGTTTACTTGATTTTAGGTGTAAGATGCAGTCAAAGTGATTGGAGGACTATATAATTATACTGTAGAGGCACCAAGTGAATTTGTCTGGTGACAGTGGTGAGTATGTAATAATTGATTCTGTATTATGACGGGGAGAGTGGCAGGCGACGTGAGATGCGTATGGGACCTGCAAGGTCGACCTTTGCCGCTATATTACCACCTTCAATGACCGTTTTGTGCTTGACAGTGGACAGTGTAGAGTGGCTAAGTAACTATTGTATGTTCAGCACTTTAACAATGGAGCTGCTGAGTTGAATAAGAGCAGGTGATCTATTTTGAGAAACATTCATTGACGACGTAGGCTCACGTGGCCGTACCCTATTCCTGTTATCCGTATAATATTTTCTGACCTCAAATTCCAAATTTCTGAAAATTATGATTGATAGACTTCATTTTCTGTTTATGTAGTACTCTTTTACCATAGCGTGTGTCATTTCTTGAATTCGAGCAGGCTTGGGATTTGTGCCTTTCCATTCTTTACATATTTCCTCCTTGGTCACAAAACGCCAGAAAACGCTTCTCGTACGTACTCTATCTGGTGTAAGAAAGTCACCACTGACTCGGCTGATGCCCCGGATAATTCAGTTAATCAGGTAGGTAAATAATGAAATAATGATTAAGAACAATTACTGCAAAACACGTTAGGTGAAGAATCAGCAGCCAAGCCTAATCTAAAGCAATAAGTGACCCAGGTTTTCTCATGAGTTTGGAAGTGCTCACCTCAGTTCTAAGTGTCACTAAACCCTTGCCAGAAAAGCTGCAGGGGTCACAACAAGAACTGATGGGTGCTCTTGGAAGTGTACAGAGCTACATAGATGCATTTCAGTCCTATCGTGATGGAAATAAGTTCAACCAACTTTTCGCCCAAGCTGAGGAAAGGTACGGAGATATCAACCAGAAGCCTTGAACAATCAGTGGTCATCAGAAACATAATTAAGGCTAAACCTCCAACAGCAACTCCATAGGAGTACTATCGAAGAGCTATTTTTCTCCCATTTTCGGACACTGCTATAGCACAACTCAGGGAAAGGTTTGCATCTAAACACATTACGAGTTTTTTGTTGGGAAATCTTGTTCCCTCTCTTTCAGCTGATACTGATTTTAGTGAACTGAAGGAGGCAGTTGAATTTTATGGAAAATTTCTTGATGGAGATGGAGATCTCGTTGAAGATGAATATCTACGGGGGCAGAGTTATTGGAAGCGTCATGAATCTCATGAGAGGTCAGAGCAAGTTGATGAGACATTGGGATGTGCCAAAAAATTGGGCACATATTCAAAATTTTCCACCTTATTGCAATTTTTTCAACCCTACTTGTTAGCACTTCCACCAATGAGCGATCGTTTAGTGCCCTTAAAATGCTTAAAACATACCTTGGGAACCCAATGAGTGAAATTCGTTTAAATGGACTGGCCTTACTTTGTCTATTGTGACACAAATCTTGATCATGAAGTCCTTGATGAATTTGAACGTAAGAACAGACGCATAAATTTGAGATAAACCAGTTTCAATATATTGTTGTGAACAGTAACTAATCTAATTCATCTAGTCAATTTTTATTTTATATTCATAAAATACCTGACCCAGTTTCCATGTATCTTGTAAAAATATGTATTACAGCACCAGCCTGTATAAACGAAAAATATACATTTTATATGAATATAACTTTTTTTTTTCCTTGCCAGTATATTACTTTATTTATCAGAACATGTAGTTCTAAAGTAAGCAGTGTTGTTTCGAGGGTAAATTTTTGCAGTCCAAATTACATACTTGTAACAAGATTTTAAAAGTAATGTTCGCTCAAGTAACATAAAATTAGTACTTTTAAGATTATTTAAATCTCCCAGATTTATGTTGTACTTATATGCTACCAACAAACTTCTAAAATGTACAATGTATGTATATGTATGTATCAATGCAGGTATGTATAAAAAATAATAAATTTACCCTAGCGATCTAACCTCAAGCTGAGGGATCCTTTGCAATGTATGGGATCGCAGAAAAAAATATATATATATATATATATATATATAAAAATATATATATATAGATATATATATATATATATATATACATATATATATATATATATATATACATATATATATATATATATATATATATATATATATATATATATATATATATATATATATATATATATATATATATATATATATATATCTATATATATTGGCCCCCCCTTTTCAATTTTCTGGGTACACCACTGATTGTATCATGATTTTTAACCCTTGCCGAGTTGCCGTGTCAACACGCCTCCTTGGTCAACTCAAGGAGCTAGGTAGTCTTCTCCTATAACTCCGATGGGGCTCGAGCACTCTTCTAACAGCTCCTTGCTTGACGGGATGGTAGCGAGGGGCAGAGAAGTGATAACGCTGGGCACATGTGGACTCCCTGGCTGTGTGCGTGGAGAGAGGTGGAAACCAAGGGGTGCTGACGTCACTCCCCACCCCCTATAGGCCTCCCCTCTCATAGCCCTAGTGGAAACACGGGCCGCGCAGGGATGCCAACCCTATCACTCACGTAATATGTTCCCAATTATACCTATATTTGCCTTTCAATCAACCATTTTCTTCGTGATTATACATTGAAAAATATGTATGATTACAATAATATATGTAAAATCCTTCTATTATCAATATTTCCGTGTAGAGATGTTTACAGAGGCTACCAACACAACTCAGAAGAAGCTCTAGCGGAGGAAGGGACCGGGATCACCTTATAGTATCCCACAGAAAGGGGAAACCGTTTAAGGGAAGAGGAGGAGGAAGATTTAGGGCCTGCCTAATGGTGCGGCCATTAGTACACACATACCGTACCTCAAACCACCACCATCTCCCTCACTTACTACTGCAGCTATGGAAGCCTCAGAAATACCCATACACTGTGGGGTGGGGTGAAACCATTGAGGGCAATCATCACAACCAACAGCTTCATCACCAACCTGAAGAGAACAGAGACCGCAGGCACAGGAACCATCATCTGCCTCGCCGGTGTTGACAACAGCTGGTGGGCTGGCCACCCGTGAACCACCTGCACCGCGACCTCTTCCAAGTCAAGCAATCCTACCACCACCACCTCTACCTCTCCTACCAGTGGGCATGGCTCAATAGGTAGGTACTCAGGTACACAGGTATATGAAGGGCAGAGGCAATCAGCCTTGAGGTGCTCCACAGAGTGCGCGATCACGGACCCAGCGCACAGACGTCCGCTCTCTGATGATGATCATTAAGGAATTGTAGAAGTAATTTAAAAGATTGATAAAACAAGACAGCCACAACAATAGCAATACTTATCAATAACGATGAAATGGCGTGAATATGGCAGGGAAGAACACAAACACAAAAAATGAAGCGGGAAGGGGAAGGGTGGGACACGTCCGACTCCATGGGAAGACCGCACAACAACCCAATCCTCATCACCAAGGGGATTCCTCTTGTCGCCTGCTGCATCCTCCTCTTTTCTTGTTCCCTTATCTTCCTTCTTCCACTCTCTCCTTGTTCTAACCTGGCACGCGTCACACACAAACCATATGTCCGTACACTTGACCTTCATGTGCCCGTGCTTTGCCGCGCCCTTCACCACCACGCAGCCAACATGGTACCAGTCATCATATTTTTCACAGCTCACTCCCTTACTCCCGGCTGTGATCTCCTTCTGGCACTTCGCACAGTCACTGCTGAACATTTTCCTTGTCCACGGTGTGTTCCTTGTTTTTCCTATAAAATGGTTTTAGTGTGCTGCACGTACCTCCGCGCGTTTCCTCCTGCCGCTGCTTTGAAGAGTAAACCAAACATGACGGAGACTGGCAGAGGGAGCGGGTATTAAGTTTGTACGGGCGTACCGCCGGGAACAGCAACAAATGGACTTCCCAGGGGCCCAGTAAACACTCAAATTAATTCATAATATACTGGATGTATATAGATATACATATGAATATTAACCCAAAGGGGAGATGTAATGCCGGGATGTGAAGGCAGGAGAAGAAACTTAGAAGTATAATAAGGAAAAGACGTAGGGCAAGTCATTATAAGTGATTACAAGCAGTTATAAGTGAGCATAAGTAGTTATGAGTAATTATAAGTCACTATAAGGCCATCATAGATATGTAAGAAATTTTAAGTAGGTATCCTTGATCACAACCTATAGCATAACACATCCCCCCCCCATCAGACTACAATTACACTATATTGCTCAATACCCCACGCCAAGATTGTCCCGCCAGAAATTCCACGTCTGCCGTCCCTCCCTTTCCTCCCCTTCCCCCTTACCAGCGCCCGCACTTAGGAAGTGTTGCCAGCCCTTGCTTGTCAATGCCCTATCAGTTAAAGTCATCCACCCTTGCATAGATTTTTTCCGCTGCTTCACATGTAATTTCATCACCTTGCACGTTAAGAGACCGTACCCATATATAAACTACCCTAATCTTCCCTTCATTTTGAATTAAACCGTAATAGATTATAAATCAGCTACTTGGCCCCTTTGACCGCGCTACGGGGCCGCCCCAGGGCGGGTATAAAAACTCAGGGTAGCGTTTTCCCGGGCATAACTCGCCGCTCACCCGCTGTGTTTACAGGTTCTGGCGGCCCACTCCCTGCACACACACACACACACCACATACACCCACACGAACCCGTGATTCTTCCCGATGTGTTCTTTTAGTTGTTAACCTCAGAACTCCTCTCTTCTTTTCGTGATAGGGTAGGAAGAAGGAGACCCCCCTTGAGCGTTCCTGGAGCCTTAAGGGGTAGGAACGGGGACTCAACCCCCCCATAATCCCTTTCTTTATCCCCTATCGCGGAAGGTGCTATGTGAGTATCTGGGCGTATTACTGTTAATCTGTGGTTTATCTCTAGAGTAAGAAGTGTTAGTGAAATAGGGGACTGCATGTTTTGTCGTTTCGACGGAAATTGTTTATCGCTGTGTACGGGCCTCCCCGGAAGTGTAAAGTCCCCCTCCCTGAGTTTTTTTTCATATATCATATATACATGGTCTTGCAATAGATGTACACCCGCGCAAGGGTAAAGTTTTAAGAACATAAGAACATAGGGAAACTGCAAGAGGCCGGGTGGCCTACACAGGGCAGCTCCAGATTCCCCCCCCACTACTCACGGTGGGTGAGGTGTAGTTACAGGGGTTACAGGTAGAGGCTTGATCCTCGTTATACCGGCGGTACTGGGCACGCATTCAGTACCCCGTCACCTTACTGCACCCACACCTCACTGCCACCTGTCGTCCTCGTCCATGTAGCTATCCAGTCTACTCTTAAGTTGCTGAGTCTATTCCATTCCCCCACCACCATATTACTAAACCAATGCTTGCCTATATCTCTCCTAAATCTATACTTTTCTAATTTAAATCCATTACTGCGAGTTCTATACTGCTGGCTAATTCTCAGTACTTTACTTATATCGCCTTTGTTGTAACCCTCGACCCATTTGAATACTTTTATCAGATCTCCCCGCACTCTTCGTCTCTCTAGTGAATGTAAGTTTAGATGTTTCCGCCTATTTTGATATGGGAGGTTCCTCAGCCCCTGAATCATCTCTCCCCGCACTCTTCGTCTCTCTAGTGAATGTAAGTTTAGATGTTTCCGCCTATTTTGATATGGGAGGTTCCTCAGCCCCTGAATCATCTTGGTCATCCTCCTCTGAACTGATTCTAGCAAGTTGATGTCCATTCTGTAGTGTGGGCACCAAAACTGGACAGCATAATCTAGGTGTGGCCTAACTAACGCTAAATAGAGTCTGAGGATGACCTCTGCACTCCTGTTGGTTACCGTTATGTTAATAATTCGTAGAGAATCATCAACCATGTTTTCATTACCATTGTGAGAGGAGAAACTAGAACTCAGTCGTGTGTCCATTCGCCCACTTTTGTCAGTTTCGGGAAAATCGTGCCTTCAATTAGCTGTTAACTGTAAACCGTGTCGTCAGTTATGACTATGTATACCTTCTAAACTAAGTCTCACATGAATAAATGTACCAACCCCTATTTATAGGCCTTTATTTCTTATATCTTCTCCCCGTCGTGAGTTTTGTCCGGCCGGTTTTGTAGTTAAAATACATTTTTACCGCCTCGAGTCTTCCCCGCTCACCACGTTACCCCCTGCCCAAGGGATCAGAGTCTCGCTCTGGGTTACTTTATCCCCTAATTAAATCCTCAGTCCTTTATATACATATACTTTAAGGTTCCCAGTGAGCTACCGGTGACATAGTTCGTCGGTAGATTTTTGGGTGGTGGCAGCAAAACTAACCCCAGGGTGAGTCCCCCTTGTTTTCTCCAGATACCCATTAGTTGAATTTTCTTTTAACATCATTTAGTGCCCCGAATCTCCGGGCACGACAGAGAGACGAGAATTCACCATCATTGCTGGTCTCAGTAATTCAGTAAAATCAATTGATTTGCGGATCTCTGAGACTCAAAGAGAGAGCGTTGCTTCTGGGGGAGAAGGGAGGACTGATAGATCTGGATGTGCGTACCATCATCAGAGAGGAGGTACGAGAGTTAAGTGAGAGAGAGAAGAGGAAGGACAGTATCATTATCAGAGGTCTACCCTTTGGAGAAGACTTCCAAGATAAGTTTAACCATATTGCCTCTTTCCTATTGCTAGAGAGATCGGACCCGATTACCTTGGTTGATATTGTATCAATTTCTCCTTCCTTAGTCAGAGCTAAAATCCCCAATTCCAACTTGAAACAAGAACTATTATCAAAGAGCACCAGTTCTCCTGCTGCCCGCATGCGGGTTGCTTGGTTTAAGCTGGCGTCACACTGGACCCAAATCTGGCGAGCACGAGCTCTTGCTGGCAGCTTTTGCTCGCGAGCAAGTCACTGTTGTCGTCACACTGACGAGCGACGAGGGGCGAGCGACGAGCAACATTGTAAACAAAGCCTCAACCATGGCGCCTACTACACCTACGCTTCGCATTATGGCTAAGTGTGCAGCTGTGACGGCATTACTTGCTGTTATTCAGCGAGCTCAGAAGAAGAAAAGACGAGTCTGGGTTCGGTCATGGCTGAAGAGAAGGGAGGGAGACCCATGATGTGTACATCATAACATCATAACATCATAACTTTCTTCAGCGTAGACTTACAGAAATCTGGATGGCTGTGGTCCCATAACTCGGGATGGTTCCTGACTCTTGCTATCAAAGAGTGTACAATGAAGGAGGACAAGTGAACTTTTGAACGAGGAGAGGTGGCCATGGCGAGTGTTTATATCAGCTGGCCTGGGCGGTCTTGGTCTTGGTCTTGGAAATCAAAATAAAATCCAACACTACTTTTCTCAACATTATAAAATATTAAGGTGGCGTCACGCTGGACCAAATCTGGCGAGCACGAGCTTTTGCTGGCACCTTTTGCTGGAGGGATGGCTTGCTCCCGAGCTTTTGCTCCTGCGTTTAGCTCGCCGCTTGGACGGGGAGCAGCTCGGCGAGCCGCAAGCAGGCAGTCAAATGGGCTCTTGGGTGCACCGATATGTAAATAATATATATTACCTAGTGTATTGAATCCGTATACCCATGATATTAGAAAACTTATTCACATACTCCTTTTATGTTTGACGGTGTTTGTAATATTTTATAATGTTGAGAAAAGTAGTGTTGGATTTTATTTTGATTTCCAAGACCAAGACCAAGACCAAGACCGCCCAGGCCAGTTGATATAAACACTCGCCATGGCCACCTCTCCTCGTTCAAAAGTTCACTTGTCCTCCTTCATTGTACACTCTTTGATAGCAAGAGTCAAGGACCATCCCGAGTTATGGGACCACAGCCATCCAGATTTCTGTAAGTCTACGCTGAAGAAAGTTATGATGTTATGATGTTATGATGTACACATCATGGGTCTCCCTCCCTTCTCTTCAGCCATGACCGAACCCAGACTCGTCTTTTCTTCTTCTGAGCTCGTTGAATAACAGCAAGTAATGCCGTCACAGCTGCACACTTAGCCGTAATGCGAAGCGTAGGTGTAGTAGGCACCATGGTTGAGGCTTTGTTTACAATGTTGCTCGTCGCTCGCCCCTCGTCAGTGTGACGACAACAATGACTTGCTCGCGAGCAAAAGCTGCCAGCAAGAGCTCGTGCTCGCCAGATTTGGGTCCAGTGTGACGCCAGCTTTACAAACACCGTCAAACATAAAAGGAGTATGTGAATAAGTTTTCTAATATCATGGGTATACGGATTCAATACACTAGGTAATATATATTATTCACATATCGCTGCACCAAAGAGCTCATTTGACTGCCTGCTTGCGGCTCGCCGAGCTGCTCCCCGTCCAAGCGGCGAGCTAAACTCAGGAGCAAAAGCTCGGGAGCAAGCCATCCCTCCAGCAAAAGCTGCCAGCAAAAGCTCGTGCTCGCCAGATTTGGTCCAGTGTGACGCCACCTTTACGCTCCCGTCCCCCACGCTGACTTTGTTATGACAAGCAAAGCCAAAAAACGTCGCCTTGCTCGGTCCAGGCAGCTTCTCCGGCGGAAGCGTGCTTCCTCCCTTCCTGGGAATGAGCCCAGAGACCGTTCACGGGGTCCTGCCAACAGTCAAGCCGGTAGTACAACCAGTGACGCCTCCTCCACCTCCTCACCATCGCCCGACACCATGGAAAAAAAGTCACGCTCGGAGTCACCCTCCTCGCCGCCCGTGCCTCAGCTGAGTCCTCCCGGTCCGGCAGAAGCGGCTCTCGTCCCTCCTGCCCCGGAAGAGGGTTACAGTATGGATGTATCAGCAGCTGCGGGTGTTACTGCTACACAGGGACAGGTGCCCAAGACACAGCGCAGTTTGTTGTGGCCCCTCACCACGGGTCAGAACACGACGGCTGCCAAGCACCTGTGGTTCATGGGACTTCTCCAACAGCACCCAGAGGCCAACCCGCTGTTCAAGGAGGATAGGAACGTTCCTTACATCACGCTGGATACTGGGCCAGTGTACGACCAGCTTGTGACGCAGGGCTTTCTGGGGGAGGTCCTGGTCCCGTTAGAAGGGTCACCAAGAACTGTTCTTGTTCATGGTGTGCCCACCTATGTGTCGGTGAACTGCTTAACCACTCCTCCGGGCTTTCTGTCACTGAAGAGGCGGTTTATGGGACAGGAGGCGCGTCCACAACTACTTGGTTCAGTGCAGGGTCACATTCCTGATGAAGTGTGGATATGTGGTCTGGGCAGGAAGCGGGTCACTCCTTACCGACATGAGCCTGACCTCTGCCACCATTGCAGTCGCTGGGGTCATAAGGACTGGAAGTGTAGATCCTTGCCTCGGTGTCGGCTCTGTGCTGGCCGCCACCTTTCGGAGGAGTGTCGGAAACGTATCCAGGACGGTGCCTCCATTCCTCCTCGGTGCTGCAATTGTGGTGGCCCTCATAATGCCCACTCCAGGGCGTGTCCTGTGAAACCTGCCCCCTTCTTCAGCCCCTTTCGGGAGCAGTCGGACCCCTACATCCATCAAACTGTCCCTCCTGCAGCCTACCGTCCTGCACCGCCCCCTGCCCATAATGCTTGGGAAACTCCTTTACCAAGCTCTGGACCTCGACAACCCTCCGCTGGCACTGTCAGTGAGTCCTCACCTGCCCCTGCAGTCCCCGCTGGGGGTCCACTAGTCTCCGCTTCTGCTGCTGACCTCTCTAGTAGTATTCTGCTTTCCCTACAAAAGGAAATAGCCAACCTCTCAGTTGTCCTGGCTCAAGTTTCCGTGTGCCTCACTGCTGTGGAAGCTCGCCCTGTTCCCCCTGCTCCATGTCCTCCTCCTGGCCCGGCTCCTGTGACTGGTGACGCTGGAGGGTCCTCTTCTCTGCCGTTCTCGCCGGAGGCCGATCCCCAGCCTCAGGCAACAGCCAGTACTCCTCTCAGTTCAGTTCCTCCTGTGCAGGCTACGGGAACCCATGTAGCTTCGCACACCTCCGGCAGCGGTGCCCAGATTGTGGGTGACTCTGGCCTGACCGCAGTCTACTCTCGGCTGGATTCGCTGGAGACTTCGGTAGCGGGCATACATACTACCATGCAGGCCATCCTTGCAAGAATGGATGGCACTCAGCAGCAGCCCCTGGATATCTCCTTGACCTCGTAATGGCCTGCACGACCTATCGCTTCCTGACCTGGAACATTAACGGGCTGCGTGCCCGGTTCACTGATCTCCACTCATATGTTATAACGCAGAAACCCGACGTCATTGCCCTACAAGAGGTCGGGCCCGAGGTGCCACAGTTGAGAGGTTATGTGAATCACTCTCTAGGACCTGGAGATGGTAGCAGTAGAGGGTTAACAACATATGTCAAAGATGGACTTCCTGTTACTTTTCATGAGATGGGGGTTACGGGGGGTATGGAGTTTCTTATTGTGTGTCTGCATATTCCTAATGGTTCCCTGTATTGTATAAATTTGTATGTTCATGCTTGTGCCTTTCGTACTGACAACCTCCCAGGCTGCTTCTTGGAAGAAAAATCATTGCTAATGGGGGATCTCAATGCTCGTCATAAGGACCTAGGCAGTCATTCGACCACCAATGTAAATGGGATTCGTTGGAAAGCTTTTCTTGACGCCACAGATACTATAACGCTCACAGGTGACAGTGTCCCTACACACACTCAAGGTGGCAGGTTAGACTATGTAGCCCTGTCCAACATGCCCCCGTGCTCTATTGAGACTTGCTTGTTGCCTACTTTACTCAGCGACCACTTTGCTCTGGAAACTACTCTCCCTTGGTCTTTTGTGCCTATTACACCTAGAAAGAGGCTTACTGTTCCTGCTGCCCGAGTGCCAAGGCTTGTTTCATGTGTTGAGTCTTGGTACACTGTTGCCAAGGCTACCTTCTCTGATGGTAATTCCTTGTATCAGGGCCTTGTTGCAGTTATTGAAGGCTTTGTGTTCCCATCTTATAGGGCTCCTAGGGTATATGCCGTCACTCATTGCTCCTCCTCTTATGCTAAGGATCCTGTCATACTTTCTTGCCAGCAAACTCATGGCACCTATCAGCGGCGATGGCAGCGTGACTCCACCGACTATGATGCCAGGAATGCAATGGTGTCTGTTGCTCGACACCTCACTAACCTTCGTCAACAGGCTCGGCAGCGATACTGGGGTGACTTCATGGGGCGGCTGCGTAAGACTCAGACACTGCAGAGGATTTGGCTCCATGTCAGCAGGGTCAGGGGCAAACCTAACCATCCCGTTAGGGATCCTGATCCTGCTGGGAGGGCACAGACTTTATTGCAAACATGGACGAATGCCTCTGCTGTGGCTGGGCTGCCTGCCGCCCATCGAGATGCTCTTGACAGCCATCAGCTGCGGCGCATGGCCCTTGTACATCATAATGTGGCCCTGGTAGACGACACTTGTGTTCCTCTTACTTTGGATGAGCTCCTCCGCGCTATTCGACCTGGCAAGTCGACGGCCCCTGGTCAGGATGGTTTAACCTATGACGTCCTTTACCCTCTCCTTGCCCTGCCTGATAACCCCATTCTTGATCTCTTTAACATGTCGTATTCCTCCAGTGTTTTGCCTCCTTCATGGAAATCTGCTCTCATTGTTCCCATCCCTAAGGGTGACGGCACTTTTCGTACAATTTCTCTCACCAGTTGTTTAATGGAAAGGGTCATCCTGCAACGACTCATTTCTAAGGTGGGTGACTTGATGTCCCCTAATATCCATGGGTTTATGAAGGGTCGCTCAACTGCCAATTGTTTTGTTAAATGTTTGAGTAATGACACTGTCACCTGCAGAGCTTTTATAGACCTCAAAGGTGCCTTTGATATGGCCAATAAAGATGTTATCATGGAGGAACTCATCATGAAAGGTGTGAAAGGGAGACTTTTAGGGCGGATCAGGGAGTATTTGTACAACAGACGGGCTAGGGTATGGTTCCAGGGTGCAGTATCAACTGAAGAGTCCTTTGACCTAGGCACCCCTCAAGGTGGAGTCCTCAGCCCCATGTTATTCAATATCCTTATGGATAAGATTGCCCGGCACTCCTTTCCTCGGGGCACTGAAATTGTCATTTATGCCGACGACATCCTCATTCAGTGTGATTCCCCTGGAACCCTGACCACAGCCCTGCAGCACCTTGAGGACCTTTGTATACATATGGGTCTGATTGTCAATGCCTCAAAAACTAAGTATCAGACAAGTCTCAAAATATGTCGTTCACCGAGCTTTAATACTGTCGCCTTAGGCCGAGTACAATGTTATAAGTATTTAGGAGTGCAACTTAGTTTTAAGAAGTATACCCATTGCGTTGACTATGTACGCAATCTCTGTCTACCTCGCCTTGCCCCGTTACGTGTATTAGCAAACAGGGGTCTTGGAGAAGGAATTCCCATTCTTAGGATGTTCTATCTCTCTGTCATTCGGTCTCTGATTGATTATGCTGCACCAGTTCTGGTGCGTTGTAGCCCCTCTCAACTGAAGCCCTTGGAGATCATACAAAATGAGGCAATGCGGATTATTTTAGGTTGTTCCAGGACGGCAAAGCTTGAAGTCCTCCGAGCTGAGTTGGAACTGCCCAGTGTTGTCTGCAGAATTCAGGAAATTACTTGCCGCAGTCTGCCGCATGATTTGTCACGGGGACACTCAGCTTAGGCAGGCTCTTGGTAACTTTCAGCCCACCCCTAACATTCCAGCCAAATCGTACCTTAGAAAACTCCACAAGCTCTTATCTGACCTTGGTGTCATTGAACCGTGTCTTGCCCTCATTACCAGCCCTTGTTATCCCTCTTGGAAACCTCATAGAGTCAGTGTTGATATAGAAAAATTAGATAAACCTAAAGATTCTTGGCTTTCTCAGGTCCTGCAGGACCATTTTCTGACCAAATTGTCTGCATATCCCTGCACCCAGGCTGTCCATGTGTTTTGTGATGGATCTGTCAATGGCACCAAGACTGGTTGTGGATTATTTATTAGGGACTATGCCGCCCCCTCTGAATACACTGACACAGGTTTCTAAGAGCCTTCTTGATCATCTGTCTTCCACAAGGGCAGAAAGAACTCTATGCCATATATGAAGCCCTCCATATCACTGTAGCTCTCGGGAAAGATGTGTACCTGTTTGTTGATAGTCAATGTGCCTTGTATGCACTTCTGTTTTCCTCCCCTTCTGACTGTGATATAGTCAATAAGTGCCTTAGTGCCTGCTGGAGCGCTGTGGTGCTACTGCACACTTCATCTGGGTGCCCTCACATGTTGGGCTGCCCCATAATGAAAAGGCAGACAGACTTGCTCGTGCTGCCTCTGATGATCCTAGTGTACACTCAGGTGTTGAATACACCTATAATTATGTTAAGAATAGACTTAGATCCCTTGTTAGTGAGTCTGTTGCCAATCAGCTTGCCTTGAGGTGTCAGGATGGTAGTCCCTCCAGCATTAACTATGCCCAGGCATCAAATATCTGCACCCACACTTATGGTAGGCTTAGTGCATCCTATGATCTGGTGGTGATGCGGCTGAGGCTGGGCTATAGATATTACTGGGAGGTCAGTGGGGCTGACCCTGTACCTTGCCGCTGGTATGCCAGGCCAGGGGGTCACACGCTCAAACACTATGTCCTGCAATGTTCTGCTATTAGTGCCTACCGCCCATAGGGCCACTGGGACCTGCCTGGGCTGGTGGGCTGGTTCATTAACAATAATGTTCTTTCAGCTGTGCTTAGTGAGTATCCTGCATTTGCCCCTAGATTGTAGTCCATATGTACAGTCCCTTATGTCTACTCCCCTGACTAAATCAAGGCCTTAATTTTTTTAGCACTTGTCCCCTACCATTGTATCTTTTTAGTTTCCTGGTGCTACTTACACATGTATCCTTAGATGTATAATCACACTCTGTACTGCCTGGGGGTTGGGATGGCATGCTCCTCCCTTCTCCTTTGTTGTTTTACTTGCAACAATAAACTATCAATCAATCAATCAATCAAGGAGCAACAAATTATTTAATAGCCAATATGCACAGTTTTTTATTTTTTTATTTCTAGGGATCTCCCTTATAATCAGAGAGTGGAACTGCGGAGAAAGAGGGCTGCCAGTCGTACTGACACAAGTTCTTTGGCAGGTCAAGAAACCCAATCAGCTGGTAGGTATTGGCTCAAGGTCTTGTTGCGGCTCCTGCTGTGTCCTCTGAGCCTGCCCCCTTGTCCGTCCTAGTACTGTTAATTGGCACCACAAAAAAACGAACATTAGACCTCTCCAGTTCCAAACATATATACTGATGTTATAACGTCCCTGTGCATAAGTTTTTTATTACTTTCGTTCTTCTGAATTAAAATTGTCTGGTGAATAAAGCTAGTGCGTTAGTAGTTTACTGTCTAGCTGTAATGTAGCCTTATGTGGTGTGTGTGAAACATGGCTTAATTCTGATATCAGTGACTGTTGTCAGTATAGCTGGTTACAATTTCTTTTTTTTTTTCTTTTTTTTTTGGTATTTCGTTGGGGATATACCCCAATGGAGGAAGGCGGTGCATGCCGCGCAACCCCCCACACGGCTGGTAGAGAGATGCCCAATTCTTTCAAGGAGGAGGCCCAACAACGGGCTGAGGGTGTCGGAAAGAGCCCAACTTTCCACCCCCATGGTAACTGATAGGTCTCGAACCCACGCTCCAACACCCCGCCGAAGCGCAAGGCAGAGACTCTTCCACGGGACCACGGAAGCCCCAACAATTTCTTTTGAAATGATTCTCTTTCTAACCTAAGAAAACATGGTGTTGGAATTTATATTAAGAATGACATTAAGGTTGGTAGAACCCTTACTGATCATCCCAATTAAAAACACAGTTGGGGTATGTTTGCCGGTGTCGCGTTCTCACGCATCCTCCTAAACCTAAACGTCCTCCCCTCCGCTTTGGAGCAATGGTCTTCTCCCGTGTCCAGCGACAACATGGCGTCAGACTTGCGAGAGAGGATTTTTAGTTTCAATGAGGAATTACTCCCTCTAAAGCAATTGATACTAAATAATTGGTATCCACCAGGCACGAATGAGAACGAAAGGAGAAATTTGAGACGACAGAGGCAACATCACATGATAAAAGGTGAGAGAATTGATTGATTGATAGTTTATTGTTCCAGGGAAACAAAGGGGACGGGACTACCTAGTCAGTAAAAGTCTTGCATTAAATAAAGTTTGGGTTGTTAAAAAAAAATCAGTTAGCCTGAATAACACCCCTCCGGTCCCACAGGTTAGATGACTGATTTTGGACCTTCACACGCGTACCGGGCGATAGGGGCGGGAGCCTCCTGGGTGTGCTGCTTGCCTCCCGGGCGTCGTTGTCGTCCGCTATCTGCACCTCTCGCCTGCGGAACGTCCAGCACCACTGTCTGTCAACCATGAGCTGCCAGCTGGCCGTCGGTACTCCGTCTCGCAGCTGCCTGCCCGCTGCGAGCTGGGCTGGGGACCTGTCTCCTCCTCTTAGCGGGGTGTTGAGGTACTGTAGCAGAGCCAGCGCCATCCTGTCAGTGTCGAGGTTGCCTCCGTCGCCGGTGTTGGCCATGATGAGCCTCTTGGCTGTCTTGACGGCGACCTCGGGCCTTCCGTTGGATTGTGGGTATTGGGTAGAGGACATGCGCACCGACACGCCCCACTTTTTCAGGAACTCCATCATCTCGTCGCTGGCCAGGTTCGTGCCGCCATTCATGGATACTTGCTCCGGGGCCCTCCAGCGGGCGAAGTATCGCCGCAGTTGCGTCTTGATTCTCTGGGACGTGGCACCGTGTGGGAAGTGAGCTATTTCCAGCCAGCCGGTAAGCCTGTCGGCGTAGGCCATGTACGTGTGTCCTTCGTGCTGGAACATGTCGGCCACCGTCTGCTGGAAATCCCCGGCCAGTATACACACTGCCTCGCCCTCCGCAGCATGGAATCGAGGCACTGGTGGCCGGCGTGTAGGTTTGCTGCTACCTGCTGTCGGAGAGCTTCGGGGATGACGAGGCGCACGTACCCCTGGTCGAACGTGTATGTCACTACGTCGTGCATCACCGCCAGCCTGTCCCTCACCCCGTAGAAGGGACGCAGGGATGCCACTTCTCGTGCTTTATGCTGGTGCCAGTCACCCGCCATGACCTTGGCGACTAACATCTGGTACGTCGGGTCGCCGGCGGCCGTCCGCTTGACCTCCTCTTCGTCCACCACGCGTCCCTCCCGATCGGTGCAGGCTAGGGGTGGGCAGGTACCGGTACCAGTACCGGTACTAACGGTACCAGCTAAACGGTACGGTACCGGTACCAGATTGCTCGGTACCGGTACCAGTTGCTCGGATTTATTTATTGGATTTATTGATAATTCTTCATGTCCGATTTTTTTTTTAGGTTGCTAATAAATATTGTTATTGTTATTAGACTATGATCGAATACATCCATAATAACTATACATGCTATTTTTTTATCGAAAGAATAAATATTCACTTCATTCAGAGAGAGAGATCACCACTTAGTAAGTGGATATCTCGGTGATATGGGTAGTGGGTACTCGATCATAGTCTAATAACAATAACAATATATATTAGCGTTTTCTAAAGACTCGTGGGACTCACTAACTTTTAACCCAAGACTTCGTTTTCTTTTTACTTGCCACTGTTAAATTCGTATGACTCGTTAACTTTTAGAGAGAGAGAGAGAGAGAGAGAGAGAGAGAGAGAGAGAGAGAGAGAGAGAGAGAGAGAGAGAGAGAGAGAGAGAGAGAGAGAGAGAGAGAGAGAGAGAGAGAGAGAGAGAGAGAGTGAGACAGAGAGAGAGATCATATTTATCCAATAAAGCATTAACGAAAAAAGAGTTTGAATCCCTTGGCGAGAGTTTTTGGCTATAAAGAATTGCACGATGGATTATATAAGATGACTAAATATTGGAGGTGAGAGAGAGAGAGAGAGAGAGAGAGAGAGAGAGAGAGAGAGAGAGAGAGAGAGAGAGAGAGAGAGATCATATATATCTATAAAGCATTAACGAAAAAGTTTGAATCCTTAGCGAGGGTTTCTGGCTATAAAGAATTGCATGATGAATTATATAAGATGATTAAATATTGGAGGTGTAGGAGAGAGAGAGAGAGAGAGAGAGAGAGAGAGAGAGAGAGAGAGAGAGAGAGAGAGAGAGAGAGAGAGAGAGAGAGAGAGAGAGAGAGAGAGAGATCATATTTATCCAATAAAGCATTAACGAAAAAGTTTGAATCCCTTGGCGAGAGTTTCTGGCTATAAAGAATTGCATGATGAATTATATAAGATGATTAAATATTGGAGGTGTAGCAGAGAGAGAGAGAGAGAGAGAGAGAGAGAGAGAGAGAGAGAGAGAGAGAGAGAGAGAGATAGAGAGAGAGAGAGAGAGAGAGATAGAGAGAGAGAGAGATCACCACTGAGTAGTGAGTGGATATCTCGGTGATATGGGTAGGGTACTCGATCATAGTCTAACAACAATAACAATATTTATTAGCAACCTAAAAAAGAAAAAGAATTGGACGTCAAGAATTATCCAGTAACTCCAATAAACGAATAAAATAATGGAAACGGGAGCTGTGATGGAAATGGAAAGCAGGACAAAATGGTGTGAACTTGGGGAGACAGTCAGCGGGGCAGTGACTCAGCGTCTACACACAGAGCTCATACCACATGGAGGCGGGCGAGCACCGAGCGTCACTAAGATCCTAACGGTACCGGTACTAGCGGCAATGCGCAGTGCCGAGTGATCATTAAGCTTCCCGGAACCCAAGTGATCATGATGCTTCGGAGTACCAGTACCGATACAGTATCGGTACTGGTACCGCGAAGCATCATGATCACTTGGGTTCCGGGAAGCTTAATGATCACTCGCCGGTACCTGGTATCGATAACTAGTATCGGTACTGGTACCGCGAAGCATCATGATCACTTGGGTTCCGGAAGCATCGATCACTCGGCACTGCGCATTGCCGCTAGTACCGGTACCGTTTGGATCTTAGTGACGCTCGGCGCTCGCCCGCCCGCCTCCATGTGGTATCACGCGGTATGGGCCCTGTGTGTAGACGCTGAGTTACTGCCCCGCTGACCGTCTCCCCAAGTTCCCACCATTTTGTCCTGCTTTCCGTTTCCATCACAGCTCCCGTTTCCATTATTTTATTATTTGATTTATTTATTGGAGTTACTGGATAATTCTTCATGTCCGATTCTTTTTCTTTTTTAGGTTGCTAATAAATATTTTTATTGTTATTAGACTATGATCGAGTACATCCGTAATAACTATACATACTATTTTTTTTTCGAAAAAATAAATATTCACTTCATTCAGAGAGAGAGAGAGAGAGAGAGAGAGAGAGAGAGAGAGAGAGAGAGAGAGAGAGAGAGAGAGAGATTTACATAGAAAATTAGACCACACAGACCCCATGGTACAGACTAGGTGGTCTGTCCTTAAACCTAAGTTATTTTACATTAATCAGAAGGCTCCTAATTAAACGTTGCATTTCTACTCTTGTTGATATTAAGTTGAAGGAAGAGAGAGAGAGTTTTCTTTACAGGAAATTTGTTTGGGAATTTCATCAGAAGTCATTAAGAAAAAAAAACTCCTTTGGGTACCAGTACCGGTACCGGTACTAACGGTACTTGAGTTTCGGTACCGGTACTACCGGTACTCAAATTAACGGTACTTGCCCATCCCTAGTGCAGGCTATAACTGCGGCGGCGACTGCCCCGATGATATCCTCGTTCGAATCGAGGTCCGCTGTTGTCGGGGGTGCCCTGAGAGCTGGGTAGCGGAACAGAAAGTCGGCGGCGGTGTTGCTCTTCCCAGGGCGGTATTTGATTTGGAATCGGAGCTGTAGTGTTCGTTCCTTGAGCCTGAAGAGCCTGGGGTTGACATCGCTCGTCAGAGCTCTGTCTCCTAGGAGCTTCACAAAGGGGCGGTGGTCGGTCACGATGGTGAGGTTTGGGCATCCCAGCAGGAACAACCTCACCTTTTGGAGGCACCACGCCACCGCCAGAGCCTCCCCTTCCACAGCTGCGTATCCGGCCTCGGCGGTGGTGAGGTGCCGGCTGCCGCACAGGGCCAGGCGCCGCCCGCCCTTACAGCAGTATGGGGCGGAGGCCGATGCCCAACTGCAGTACTGCTGGAGGATGACGAATCCGATGCCCTCTCGGCTCCAGTCGGTGATGGCAGCGGTGGGGCGGGTTTTATCGTAATACGTCAGACCGTCCTTGGCCAGCTGGTATATAGTGTCCTGGGCTTGGCGGAATTTCTCCTGAAGGTGGTCGTCCCAGTACACGTGTCTTCCGGTTGGTTTCTTCAGTAACTCCCGGAAGGCGTTCATGATCGGCGCGGTGGCTAGGAAGGGGGCGAGCTGGTTTACGAAGCCATACCACGATCTGATGTCCGTGATTGATGGCTTGCCCGGCATGTGGAAGCCCCTGATGGCCGCCAGGCGCTCATCCGTGGGTCTGTACTCGTCCCAGCCGAGCCGAAAGCCCACGAAGTCGACCTCTCTCTTGGCGAACTGGAATTTCTCCTGCTTGAGGGTGATGCCCTTGGCTGCGCACGTTGCCAGAAAGTCGTACACGTGCCAATACGCTTCCTCGACGCTGCTGTCGTGCAGAAGCGTGTCGTCGACACATTTGTACTTCCTTGTGATTCCCTGGATGGCGTCGTCGAACCGTTTCACGTAGGCGTCGCCGGCGGAGCAGTGGCCCATCGGGGTGCGTCGGTATCTGAACCTCCCCCATGGCGTGATGAACGTGGTGAGGCACCGGCTCTCCTGGTCGAGCTCCACCTGGTGGTAGCCCCAGTACGCGTCCGCCACGGTCTTGAGGGAGTGTTTGGGGACGCCAGACACCATGTCAAAGGGCGCTGGCGTGTGGTGGGTCTCCCTCAGGCACGACGCCTTGAGGCGTTGGTAATCCACGGTGCGCCGAGGCTGGCCCGACTTCTTGGCCACCACCACCATCGACGAACACACCACTCCGTGGGTTCTCCTGCTGGAACGGGCTCGATGACCCCTCGCTTCACGTCCTCTTCTAGCTGCGCCCTGACCTCGTCTTCCCAGTGTTTAGGCACAGGCGCCGGGGTGTGGCAGGCGTGGGGGGTGGCACCGGGCGCCAGGTGGATGTGGTGTGGCTTACCCTCCATCACGGGCAGTGGTGTAATCGTGGTGTTGAACGTTGTGGATGAGAAGTGCTGGAGCAGCCACTTCTCGAGCCGTTCCACGTGCTCCTCCAGCGGTGGGAAGGGGAGTGGCACGGGTTTGGGCGGCGGCTGGCGTGGCGGGCGCGCTGTCTCCACCGCCGCGAGAATGGGCGCCGCGGCTGGGGTGTGGTGAGGGAAGGCCTTGGGCACTAGACCTAGCGCTTTGCACGCGTCCAGCGACAGAAAGAGGGTCTTCGCCGACTGTATGAAGTAGGTGTCCTGTACTGTGGTGCGGTCGCCCATGGTGATGCTGCACGTCAGAGACCCGAGGCACTTGAGTGGCAAGTCTGCCACATCTCGCAGGCCGGCCCGACGCTGCAACAACGCAGGCCTGATGTGGAGCGCGGCCATTAGGGCTGGCCCGGCTACGCTTACTTGACTTAAAGGCGGCTGGCGACATCTCCAGCTCGCACTTCTCTGGAGCGGAGGCTGGTGACGGCCGGGGAGGAGGCATGTTGGGGCCACGTGCAGCCAATCCAGCGATGCTGGCCCTCAGCTCCAAGATTGCTTCCTGCTGCGCCGCGATGGTCCGCCTCGCCTCGGTCAGCACCGGCACGAGGGCCCTGGGGATCACGGGTGCAGGTGCCCTAGGGGACTGGGCGAGTGTCCTGCGTGGGAGAGGCATCTTGGAGTGGTCAGTTGACAGGTCCAGACTTCCGTTCACTGCGCCATGTAAGATGTCTGGCTAAGGAAACGCAGGACGTGTGCCCCCGTTTACTGAGTGAGTGAGTAACTGACAAAGGTTCGCCTCGCGGGTGCGGGGGCGGGCGGAAAACATCTCATACATCCAACAAGAGACTACTTAATAGCCGATATACTAGTGTTTCGACCATTATCTCTGGAAGAAGTTGAAGACAGAAAAAACTGTATCACAACAATATGGAACAGAAGAAAAAAGAAAACTGAACAAATCAACAATCAAGAATCAAGAATAAGACATAAGTGGGAGACGTTACAAAGGCAATCCCACGCCTACTACTGGACTGGACTGGACAGAGGACAACCAAGCCACTCAAGTTCCCAGAAGCCAGAACAACAGAGAGGCAGAGGTGCTGAGCTACCAAGTGCAGCACAAAAAAATTGCATTTTTTAAGGACCTGTCATTATACCATAAAAAGGACACCTGTAAATTTTGCAAAAATGGAATCAGCTATCCTTATGAACACTCAAAAGCATGCCCAAAGCTTCTCACACGTGGCTTGGACAAAGAGATACACGATGCAGACAAAGGAAGCATTGTAAGGACTTGCACCCAATCTGATAGATTTTGGTGTGTTTTGAATTAATATGATAACTGTTTCTTGACAAAATCGCATTTGATTTTATTGAAATAATAGGCCTGGCTAGCGACGGTCACTCTCACAGAACAATCTGATGACCAAACAGTTAAGGGTATTTTACAATTATATAAATCAAATCTAACCTAATTAATTTCCTAACTGGAGGCTTTGCATCCTAGACCCCCTTGAACATTCAAAATTTGATATTATTGTTATTTCTAGATTTGCCAACCTAGTTCAACTGTGAAAATGCTGAGATCTACTCACTGAAATAGGTTAGGTTTGATTGTTTCAAGGATGCTGTAAAGCAGTGCTCTTCAAACTTTTTTTAATGTCCACCCCGGGGTAAATCTTTAAAAAATCTGTCCACCCTATCTTTTCAACTTGTACTCACATTCCTGATCTTATATATCTAATTCAGTTTATTTATCTTTTTTATGTTAACTATATACTCCTCTGAGTCGACACGATTACATAATAAATTTATAGTCTACCGTTAAATTGTAAACATTTACAAAATATAGATATATGCATATGTGATTAATGAACTAATTTGCTCTGCATTTATAGGCTCAGATCAACCAAGCCAAAGCTCATGCAAAGTTCCAAAAGGCCTACAAGAAGAAAAAATCCCAGGGGGTCAAATCCTTTGTATTGTATGTGGGCCAGCTCGTGCTGAAACGCCAGGCAGCCAACATTGCACACAAAGGTGGACGGTGTGATCCACTGTGGGCTGGGCCTTATAGGAGAGTGACATTTTTTGCTAATATATGAATGGCATTTGAATATGTAGTTTTAGTTATACTAATCCAGTCATATAGGTAAGGGAAATTTGTAGTTTATATATGAATGGCTTTTTAATATTTGTTATACTAATCTGATAACAATACAGTATTGCAAACTATGCCTCTACAACTTCACTAAAATATAGTTAATCGTTTGGCTATATTTTATCATGGTACCTATATTATGCGTGCTGTTGGACTGCATATTTTTCCTGTTTTTTTTTATTGGCATGTTTCATTAATGATTGTGTTTCCTCAAGTATGTTGTGATGTATGCATGTTTTAGTTTATACTTATTTCATGTTTGAACTGTTCCCCTCTTTCTAGTAGTGCTGAGGGCAAGGCCTTGAGCCTCCATCAACTGTCTTTACAGAGATAACAGGCTGCAGCGCTATGGAATTCTGCGGTGGCATGGTTAGGGAGACACCACACCTCTGCCTGGCAATGGAGCACTCGCCCAGCTATGGAGTCCAGCCATCAGTGCAGACCACCAGAACCCTTCACAACTGTTTCCATCATCTCCATAAAAGAACATTAAGTATCTATCTTAATTAAGATTCATTGCAGATTTAGTTGGGATGTTATAGCATCCCATAAACCCTTCCTGTCAACCCTTGTCATATGCCTTCTCTAGGTCCTTGAATGCAGCAAACAGCTTCCTATCCTTCTCTAGGTACTTTTCAAATAGCATTTTCAGTAAAATAAATTAATCTACACAACCTCTCCCTTTCCTAGAACCACCTTGGTGTTGATTTGCTCTAACCTATCGATGTTTCTGTGTGTGTGATGCCACACCGTGGAGCAGTATTCTAGCGTTGATCTCACAAGTGTGTTATACAAGTTGTATAAGTGTTTTTTGTCAGGTGTACAGTTATGTAAATTTCACCTCAGGAACCAAAGTGATCAGTTGGCTGTGGCACTGATGTGTTCAATGTGAGTGTTGAATTTCAAGTTAATGGAGAGTTGAACACTGAGATATTTGTGTGTGTGTGTACAGATTCAAGGACTATATTGTGGATAGTGTACATGTGCTGGATTGGGTTGTGAGCTCTGGTGAATTTAACAGTTTACATTTGTCAAGGCATAAATCCATAAGCCAGGTGTGCTCCCACCGCTGGAGGAAGTCCAAGTATTTTTGTAGAAGTCTGCAGTTGGCATTAGTCTTTACTGCTGTAAACAGTTAACTGTCGTCGGCAAACAGTCTTGTGAAAGAGTTAGGCGTTGAGAGTGAAAGATCGTTAAGGTACAGGAGGAAGGGGACTTAGAACAGTGCCTTGTGGTACACCTGAAGAAATAGGGACAGTGTCAGGTGAAGATCCAATAAGAAAATATTGAGTCCTGTTAGGGAGAAATACATTGATCCAATGAGCATAGGTCCTGAAATACCGCAGTATTTCAATTTTAATGTCAGTCTTTTGTGCGGGACTTTGTCGAAGGCTTTGGCAAAATCTTAAACAATAGTGTCAACTTGTTTAATGTCACGTCGGTCAAGTAGCCTCGTCATGTCATGAAATGTTGTAATGAGTTGCAATTCACAGGAGCGTTTGGGTCAAAAGCCGTGTTGTGAGTTTGAAAGGATGTTGTTTGTGTCAAGGAGATTCATTATGTGTTTATGTATTGTGCCCAAAAGTTCTACATGGAATCAGTGTTAATTAAATGGGGGAATAACTCGTTGGGTCAGTCCAGTCACCTGTCTTAAACAAAGGATTGATGTTTGCCAAAAGCCAGTCAAAGTAATGATGTGGATGATATATATTGGATCAAGGAGCCCCTGGAGGATGGGAGCAAAGGATTTAAGGATGAAGGCAAGGATGTTGTCGGGGCCAGTGAATTTACTAGTGTCGAGTCCTTCCACTAATTTTTGTATACCGTTAGTGGCAATGTCGAGGGGGGCTATTGGAAGAAGGGGCTGTGTGGCATGTTTGGTTGTGTTCTTGTGTGCACACCAATTGGAACTGTGTTGTGGGCTGGTTACTACTGTGATATTGTTGTCTTTCAGTGATATAATAATGTTAGTAACATGTTTGCACGCCCTAAAGAATTTGAAAAAGTTTATGTTGTTTCTTACATTGTCTGCGAGGTAGGTTGCTATGTGTTTGTGTTTGGCAAATTTTATGTTTTTGGTAAGTGTTTTTTGGTGTGTTTTTTTTAGGTCATCTAATTATCTGTTGTGTTGTATGTCTGCGCACATACATATGCAGAGTCTTTGTTTCTTGTGATGCTGTCTACGTATATCCCTGGAAAACCAGGGAAGTGTGTACAGTCGGGGCCGTTATCCGTCTTACACTTTTAGGTGAGCAGGAGGCAGACTCCCTCTTCCTCAGCCTTTCCCTTGAAGTTCGCTCTGAGCCTGTCACCGCGACCCCACCCCATCCCCCCCTTCCCTCCTCTACCTTCCATGCTGCCTACACACATATGCACATCCCAGGAGACAATAAGAGGAGTGTGAATTAAGAAGGGGATCGAGGCTTTTTCTTTCTTTCTCATTATTTCTTTTTCTTTCTTTCTTCCTCTTTCTTTTTCTTCCTCTCTTTTTTCTTTCTTTTTCTTTCTATCTTTCCCTCTCTTTCTTTCTTTTTCTCTTCCTGTCTGTAACTTGATGAAGTCTTTAAAGCCCTCAAATCACTTAAAACAAATAAAAGTCCTGGACCTGACAAAGTATATCCAACTCTGCTGAAAGAAACAACGAGCGAAATACTCTCCTCCCTCAAACCGTATTCAATATTTCCTTGCGACAAGGCATCGTCCCTTCAGATTGGAAAAAGGCTAACGTGACACGGATTTTTAAGAAAGGAGACAAAAAAGTACCAGGTAATTACAGGCCCATTAGTCTAACTTCGGTTGTAGGTAAGCTACTTGAGGGCATAATTAGAGACAAAATTGTGAGTTACCTTGAAAGCCACTCACTAATTGGGGACTCACAACATGGCTTCCGAAACAAAAGATCCTGCCTATCAAACCTATTAACCTTTTATAACGACCTCTTCACTGTTTATGACGTAACCAAATCACTGGACGTAGTCTATCTCGATTTCCAGAAAGCGTTTGATAAAGTCCCGCATCCTAAATTACTTTACAAATTAAAGCAAGTAGGTATTGACGGTCAAGTAAACCAATGGATCGCGAGTTGGCTGAGCAACAGACAACAAAGAGTAGTTATTGACGGATTTAACTCAGAGTGGGCGCCGGTCACTAGTGGCGTCCCTCAAGGCTCGGTTCTTGGCCCAGTGCTCTTCATTATTTACATCAACGACGTGGATGTTGGACTCAATAACCGCATTAGTAAATTTGCAGACGACACAAAGATTGGTAACTCGGTTCTCTCTGACGAAGACAGGCTAAGCCTCCAAGAGGATTTGCGCAAAATTTCAGCTTGGTCAGATAGATGGGAGATGCCCTTTAACGTAGACAAGTGCCAGGTCCTTCAAGTTGGAACGAGGAATAAGAAGTTCGATTACGAAATGCGCGGCGTTAAACTCAAAAGCGTTCAATGCGTCAAGGACTTGGGGGTCAAAATCGCGTCAAACCTCAAATTCTCACAGCAATGCATCGATGCAGCAAATAAAGCGAACAGAATGTTGGGCTTCATTAAAAGAAACTTTTTATTCAAGAATAAAGATGTAATACTTCCGCTCTACAATAGTTTAGTCAGACCCCACTTAGAATATGCGGTACAGTTTTGGTCTCCCCACCATGCAAAGGATATTGCTAAATTAGAAGGTTCAGCGTCGGGCAACGAAAATGATCCCTTCCTTGCGCAACAAATCCTACGAAGAAAGGCTTTCTACCCTTAACATGTTCTCTCTTGAGAAACGTCGCCTCCGAGGAAAACTGATCGAATGTTTTAAAATACTTAATGGTTTCACGAATGTGGACAGATCAACATTGTTTATGATCGATGACACTTTGCGCATGAGGAACAATGGCGTAAAACTCAGATGTAGACAATTAAATTCAGACTGCACCAAATTTTTTCTTCACCAACGTTGTAGTGCGAGAATGGAATAAGCTTCCACCATCAGTGGTCCAGTGTAACACGATTGACTCCTTCAAAAATAAGCTCGACCGTCACTTCATTCAATTTAATATCAAATAGAGTAGAAATGCAACGTTTTGGAGCCTTTTGATTAATGTAAAATCATTTAGGTTTAAGGACAGACCACCAAGTCTGGACCATGGGGTCTGTGTGGTCTGATTTTCTATGTAAGTCTATGTAATTTATATATATATTTTTTTATTCTAATTCTTTCTTTCTCATTTTCTTTCTCTTCTTTCTTTATTTCATTCTTTCTTACTATATTTTTTTTCTTTTTCTTTCTTTCTTTCTTTCTTTGTCTCTCTTTATTGCTTCATTACTCTTTTTCTTTCTTTGTTTCTCTTACTTTTTATTTTTTCTCTTTCTCTGTCTTTCCCTTTCTTTCTTTCTTTGTCTCTTTACCTTTATTTATTTATTTGTCTTTCATCCTTTCTCATTTTCTTTCTTTTTCTCTTCTTTTTCTTTCTCTTTTTTTACTCTCTCTCTCTCTCTCTCTCTCTCTCTCTCTCTCTCTCTCTCTCTCTCTCTCTCTCTCTCTCTCTCTCTCTCTCTCACCTGTACGGGTGCCCTGCGCATTACTCATCAAGATCAAAATCAAGATCATTCCTTCTTTCTATCTCTCTTTCTTTATCTTTTTTTCTCTCTCTTTTTTTCCTATTTCATTCGCTTTTTTCTCATTCTTCCTCTTTCTATCTTTTTCTCTTTTTTTCTCTTCCTGTCTGTCTCTTTCTTTCTATATGTTTTTTCATTTTAATTCTTTTTCTCATTCTCTTTCTCTTTTTTTTCTTTCTATAATTTTTCTTCCTTTAACTTTTTTCTTTCTTTTTCTTTCTATCTTTCCCTCTTTTTTTTTCGTTTTCTCTTCCTGTCTCTGTCTCTATCTGTCTATATATTTTTCATTCTAATATTATTATTTCTTTCTCATTTTCTTTCTTTCTCTCTTTTTTCATTCTTTCTTTTGTTCTTTCTCACATTATTTATTTATTTCTCTCTCTCTATTTTTTTTTCTTTCTTTCTTTCTTTCTTTCTTTCTTAGTCTCTTTATTTCTTCATTACTCTTTATTTCTCTTTTTCTTTCTTTGTTTCTCTATCTTTCTTCTTCTTACGTTGTTACTGATTGTAGAAAATAAATAAGTGAGGGTCACAGGGGAAAAGAGAGAGAGAGAGAGAGAGAGAGAGAGAGAGAGAGAGAGAGAGAGAGAGAGAGAGAGAGAGTGTCACCTGTCCTCAGGGGCTGACCTCACTCTCATCAGAAGAAATATTGGGGCCATTAAGATGGGGACAAGGAGGGGCGGGGAAGGCAAGTATGGGGAGAGTGAGGTGGCTATGGACGATGAATTGATAAAAAATTGAAAAGATTAGAAAAACGGAGAGCCCAGCTCAGATGTTAAAGTGACAATAGCTGTGAATGTACCTACTAGAAAGTATTTTTTGTGATGTGTCTGTTAATTGTGGTGTTTGTAGTGAGTTTCAGGATGATCCAGTTATCTCCTCACTCCTTCTCACAAGCACACCATCTCTCCTCTTCATGCTGGAACTGTCTTTCATCACCCATTTCTTGGTTAACTTCTTTCCAGAAAAGCTTTTTTTAGTAGTAGTATTAGGTACTAAAATAATCCACATAATTCTGTAAATAATCTATATGTAATTAGCCATATAGATATTTATGCAAGAAATTTTGGAGCCTTCTTTTTTGAAGATCTTGCAACAGAAGAAGTGGACACTTCCTTGTGGCCATGGGAGGTGAGGAATTAGGGGGAAAGACATGTACCAAGGTAAGGAATATCTTGCAGCATGAAGAAGTGGACACATCCTTGTGGCCATGGGAGGTGAGGAATTAGGGGGAAAGACATGTACCAAGGTAAGGAATATCTTGCAGCATGAAGAAGTGGACACTTCCTTGTGGCCATGGGAGGTGAGGAATTAGGGGGAAAGACATGTACCAAGGTAAGGAAGATCTTGCAGCATGAAGAAGTGGACACATCCTTGTGGCCATGGGAGGTGAGGAATTAGGGGGAAAGACATGTACCAAGGTAAGGAAGATCTTGCAGCATGAAGAAGTGGACACTTTCTTGTGGCCATGGGAGGGGAGGAATTAGGGGGAAAGACATGTACCAAGGTAAGGAATATCTTGCAGCATGAAGAACTGGGGTCTTCCTTATGCCCTTGGGAGGGGAAGGAAGGGGAAAAATGTGTACCAAGGTAAGGAAATCATGCAACATGAACTAGGGACTTCCTCTGAGCCCTTGGGAGGGGAAGAAGGGGAAAGACATGTTACCAAGGTAAGGAATCAAAATCTTACTCCATGAAGAACTGAGGACTTCCTCAGAGCCCATGGGAGGGGAGGAATTAAGTGAAAATATGTACTAGGGAGTATTTTACAACATACTTGATGTCCTTAGGAGAGAAGAAAATAATACAAATGGATAGTTCTCTGGGACCTATTATATTCTTAAATTGCCATTTTTCCAGTAAGAGACTTCCTGAAGACAATCAAACCTCACCCATATCACAGTGTACCACAATTTAATTTTGATAACCCGTGTTGTTACATTAAAGGGTCATATGCAGTAGTCTTAATAAATGCCAACCATATTAACATTATACGAAAGCTTATGTTTCCCTAGGAAAGGGTTAATAACCTCACAGTGTCAATTTTCATAAAAATACAAATGGATGTCATTAACCAATCGGCATGTAATTAAAAAAAAAAAAACTTAGGAGTCAGTTTTGAGCATATTTATCAAGCCTTCAGTTTCGATTCAGAAATGTCCTGTGGCCAGATGGACCTGACCCCCTCATATAAAAGAAGGCAATCTGCTTCAAGCAATTATATGAAGGTGTGGGGTGGGGGAGCTATTTATATAGCACCCCCCCTCAATGTTTTCTATATCAGCTTCAAAATGTCCCTAACAGGGCTTATTTAAAGAAAAAGAAAAAGCACATAAGCATGGCATGCACAATTCGCTCACAATCCCCCCCCCCCCCCTAGGAACCTATGATGCCCCCTTAACCCCCCCCCAAAAAAAAAAATAAGGGTCTCTTAGGCTTTGCATTTCGACATTTTTTTTTTTTTAATATAGCTATATGCTATTTTCCGTTAATTTACTGATGAATCACTGCATGAAGGCTATTTGGTCCTTCACTTCACTTATTACAAAGCAGAGCGCTGTACTGTATTCACTGATGTTTTCCTATGAGATAATTATACAATATGCCCTCCTGTGCTGGAAAACAATAGGAACAATAGACCAGATCCGTGAACCTTGATGTCCTCCTTTTTGTATGTAAACAAAACGGGCGCGCGAGAATAGGAGGATGCGGCGGAACGCGACACCGTGAACCTTGATGTCTTTTTTTTTGTATGTAAACAAAACGGGCGCGCGAGAATGGAAGGATGCGGCGGAACGCGACACCGTGAACCTTGATGTCCTCCTTTTTGTATGTAAACAAAACGGGCGCGCGAGAATGGGAGGATGCGGCGGAACGTGACACCGGGCCTGCATCTTGCCAGTGCTGGCAAGTCATCATAAACCAAATCGGTTTTGGATCGGTAAGCCATCATGTAGTAATGGGCCCAGCAGCGGGCCATTTACTTGCCGATATACGTTTGCACCCCGGGCCAGAATCGGTTCCGCTGCTGGCCAGAAACAGATCTGTATTGGCATTCCGTAACCATACTGCAGCCAATACTGGACCTCTGCAGCCTTCTATTAATACCAATGCCGGCCCACTTCTGAGCCGGTTGCAGGCCAACATGGACCAACTGTTTCCATTACCACCCCGCTTTGCGGCTGTGATTTTCCTTTTGCCTTCTCGAAGCTTCATCTCCTTGACTGTATGTCATTAGAAGACGACCTTCTGGAGGAACAGACATTGTTCCTCCATAAGGTCGTCTTTTAATGACATACACAATCAATGAGATGAAGCTTCGAGAAGACAACAGGAAAATCACAGCTGCAAAGCGGGGTGGTATTGACTATTGAGAACAGTTAAAATCACAATGAAATCCAGACAACAATTAACTGCAAACACAACACTGAAATGGCATTGTCAAATTATAAGATGCCAGTATTCTGGATTTTCAAGTGTTAGGGTTCTTATAGATGCTATAATTTGTCATCCATTTTCTTTGGATCATTTTAGATCTTTCATAATACAATAGTATCTTATCATTAAATAATGAGGCCAAAAACTACCTATGTTGCACAGTAACTTTGACCACATTCAATATATAATGGTGGTTATATGACTGGACACATTGCAAGCATCGATGAAAAATAAATGAATGCAAATTGTAACATCCGTGAACCCAAAGATTGTCAGACCTAAGGATCGACATGAAAAAATGCAACTCAAATACAAAAATGTAATTTTGCTGCTTCATATCAAGCACTAAATCTTTCAACTTTGCTTGGCATGGTGATGTTTGACCTTGATATGTCTTACACAAGCAAAATTTAACTTTGGCAAAGTGTGAGCTAATTTACTGCTAGAATGTGTCATATGTACATATAAGTGTTATAAATAAGATGATAACCATTATATGATGCAATATATATTCTTTTCATAAGAAATCAAAAGGAAATCACAGCATTATGGTGAGGTACATCTCTCCCGCTATACTGTAAAACAGGCAAATCACAGCATCATGGTGAGGTACATCTTTCCCTCTATACTATACAACAGGCAAATCACAGCATCATGGTGAGGTACATCTCTCCCTCTATACTATACAACAGGCAAATCACAGCATTATGGTGAGATACATCTCTCCCTCTATACTATACAACAGGCAAATCACAGCATTATGGTGAGATACATCTCTCCCTCTATACTATACAACAGGCAAATCACAGCATCATGGTGAGGTACATCTCTCCCTCTATACTGTAAAACAGGCAAATCACAGCATCATGGTGAGATACATCTTTCCCTCTATACTATACAACAGGCAAATCACAGCATTATGGTGAGATACATCTCTCCCTCTATACTATACAACAGGCAAATCACAGCATCATGGTGAGATACATCTCTCCCTCTATACTATACAACAGGCAAATCACAGCATCATGGTGAGGTACATCTCTCCCTCTATACACACACACACACACACACACACACACACACACACACACACACACACACACACACACTCACACACACACACGAAGGATATAAGTGGTAGAGGAGGACATAGCAAGAAACTGAAAAAGAGTACATACAGAAGAGACACTAAGAAACAACACAGTTTTCCACATAGAAGTATAACAGCTTGGAATGAACTTCATGAGATTGTGTGTTCAAAAACAATAAATGAATTTAAGACAAAGTTGGATGGAAAAAGATATAAAGACGGGACAGCATGAGCCTAAGTATGGCTCTTTTCCTTACAACTATAGTCCAACCAAACTGTCGAGTCCGTCTGGGCGGAGGCTCCCGCGGGTCCATTCCTCCTCTCTGCTCTGCCACACAGTCCCAACACCTATTTTTTTCCTATCATATGTGTTTAATTTTACCTTACATATGAGAGGAAGAGATAGGTGTTGGGACTGTGTGGCAGAGCAGAGGGGAGGAAAGGACCCGCGGGAGCCTACGCCCAAACGTACTCGACAATTTGGCTGGACTATAGGTAAATACACACACACACATGGGAATCTCACCCCAAATCCTGTATCCTTATCAGAGCTTAATTGATGCACTGTACTCCTGAAAGAAAAAATCTCCCTCAACTCATTCAGGAAAACAATATTTATGGTACCTTTCCTCAATTATTTCTTCATTTTGCCAACAAAAATCACCATTATCCATGGAAAATAAATAAAACAGGGAACAGAATATTGAAAAGTAAATTAACTAGCTCCTCAACTACAACCCATGATATTAGGGAAGTAAAAACTGAACTGAAAAAGAAAAAAACTAACGAACAACAACAATAATAATATTAATAATAATAATAATCATGATAATAATAATAATAACAACAACAACAACAACAACAACAACAACAACAACAACAACAACAACAATAATAATAATAATAATAATAATAATAATAATAATGAATACCAGTATTAACTGCATGAAACATTGCAAGAAGTTAAGGGGATTCAAGCAGAAACTGAAAATAACAAATCCAGTAACATTTTCCTTGGCTAATTTTTTTAATGCAGGAGATGAAATTCCTTCCATTACTTTCCCAGTAAAAAAGAACCATATACAAATACTTAAACCATACTCTGACAAGGCTATTGTGATCAATCATCTAATCAAGATCTAACCATCTATGTCCAATAAAACACCATCTTGTGATGAATGTGCTGATTCATTTGACTTGGATTTCAACCTTTGTGCTCTACCTCCACAACGATTGCCGGAACAATGGAGATATTTCACAATTGTTTGACCAACCTCCTGCTCCTCTAGAAAACTGTGGCTTCCTGAGCAGCACTCCTGTCAAAAAATAATGTGATGTTAATCTATTTACTATACATTACTAATTCTGTAAAATCTAATGGCCACTGAAAGGTTGCTGTTCCCCTACTCTAAACCTTCTCATCACCTCCTCATTGGTCACCCTGTCTTCCCAGTTAGGTGTTAGTTAAATAGGGAAGGTTACAGTGGCGTAGCTCTGGGTGGGCATGGGCAGACACATTTCACCCCATTGAGAAACCAATAAACCCCAGGTGCCTAACCACTGGCCAGTGGGCACAGCTGCTGTATGGCGGGGGAACGGTGTTCCACCATGTAGGACTGAGGAAGCATGCATGGAACATTATGAATAATTTCTACTCATGACTTACTCTCGACCTCAAATACAATAAATATTTTTCCTCTGCTTCAAAGAAAGTATAAGATTTATCAAACTATCTCTCTGACGCCTCACTCCATTCGGGAACGTCTAACAAAGAGGTGGCCACAGCAGAAGAGCTTCCACCTTTTCTTTATTCACCTGGAGGATAGTTTCTTTGAATTGTTTAGGGGAAGTAAACAGTATATTCAATGTTTATGATAACCAACAAAGCAGTCTTCTAATACCAACATCAAGTATCATTTAGCATTTCTTAGCTGGACTGTTCTAAATACATGATTCATATATACTTGAAATTGTACTCACCACACACCAGTTGACAAAGCTTTGTTGACTTGAATCCTTTCTTGGTGAAATTCTCCTTTGTTTTCCAACATTTCTTGCCCTCCCAATTGAATTTCTGTTGCAGTCTATTTGACATGACATTATTTAAAACTGACTTTACTGCAACTTTCTTCCTCCCAAAACCTTCAGCCGTTCTACCTAAAACATATAACTCTGATAATAATATGTTCTTTGTTATTTTGTATCATATATTTGAAGTATTTTCCCAACATACAGGTCTCTTGATTATACTAGACCAGAGCGTGATCAACTAGTTTTGCAAACTCAAACTAAAAGAACCTGACTACTTCTATCACACAAAGTTTGTGTAAAACATGTAAAATATTATTCCTGTTACACAACCTTAAGTAATCATTACCAAGAGGCCTCTAGATGCGTAAACACAACAAAAAAAAGGGATCACTTAATAAACTTAAAACAAGGGACAATAAAGGAAAAAGGCAAACTTTAAATAGTTTCTTAATTTGATAAAAAAAAATTATATTAATACAACAAAAATGAAAGTGGAACATTTACAAGTTCCAAAAGATAAGTCCAGTTATTACTTTAAAATAGCACAACAATGAGCACATCACTAAAGTAAATGAATAAAATCAGTCAAATATTAAAACGCAAATTAATCCTACAACATAACACTTAACCCGCAGCCACACACACACACACACACACACACACACACACACACACACACACACACTAAGTTAATGGGGAAATTCACATTATATTGTACTTAGATAAGACGAGAAAGGAGCGGTAGGGGAAGGGAGGGACCAAGGCACCTGGAATGCTGAAGTGAAGTGAAGGCAAGAGAAGGACTTTTTGTACAATTTAAAAGAGGGAGGGAAAGAAACACAAAGAGGTGGAACAAAACGTTATTTTACACATAATTTAGGGCAGGGATTGGTCACAATTAGTGGGCGGAGAAAATACAGCTTAGTGAGTGGACACGATAACAGGGTACTATGGGCACTGTATGGAGGTCATTGTAGGTCACACCCAAACATGGATAGTGTTCTGTGAGTGGCTTTTTTTAGAATGGTTAGCATTGAATTAATAGCTGTGAGATAATTGAGTATCAACAGCCCATTGTCGCAGCTGGCTTTGTGCATTTTCTGAAACAACTGGAGGTAGTTTTGGATGACTTGTGATTTCACTGTCACTATCAAATACCTTTACTTCATTACTAAATAAAGAACAAATTTCAGTTTGCTTTTGTATGTGATCATCTGTATTTAACACCTGCTGAACTCCACAATGTACATCCCGCTTCCTCTCACATGACAATATCACATCATTATCACCATCACCCAGAGTCAGTAGTAGTGTGAGCAAGATTGACAGACTGAAGAGGGATAGATCGTTGTGCGTGTTTAGGTTGGCTTGTATAAGGATTCTGAGAGAAAAGTTTGAAAGAATAAGCAGAAGGGTTTGAGGTAAGGAAGAGGTCTAGAATATTGGGCCTGTCTCCAAGACGGTCGGGAATACGTGTAGGGTGCTGGACCAACTGCTCTAGGTTGTTGAGGATAGCAAAGTTGTAGGCTTGTTCACCAGGCTGGTCAGTGAAAGAGGATGAAAGCCAAAGCTGGTGGTGAACATTGAAATTTCCTAGGAGGGAGATTTCAGCGAAGGGAGAGTGGGTCAAGATGTGCTCCACTTTAGAGTTCAAATAGTCAAAGAATTTTACATAGTTTGTAGAGTTAGGTGAGAGGTAAACAGCACAGATGTATTTAGTAATAGAATGACAATGAAGTCTTAGCCAGATGGTGGAAAATTCTGAAGAATCAAGGTTGTGGGCACGAGAGCAAGTGATGTCGTTTAGCACGTAGGCGCAACATCCAGCTTTGGATTGAAATTTAGGATAGAAATAGTAGGAGGGAACAGAGTAGAGATTGCTGTCAGTAGCCTCAAAAACCTGTGTTTCGGTGAGGAAGAGAAGGTGAGGTTTAGAGGAAGAGAGATGGTGTTCCACAGAATGAAAATTAGAACGAAGACCGCGAATGTTGCAAAAATTGAGAAGAAAGAGGTTCGAGGAGTTATCAAGACACCTCTCGGGTCGGCAGCCAGAAGGGGAGTCCTCCCTGGGGGAATTTGTGGTCCACCCCCCCAGGCGGGAACTCCGAGGCATGATGTAAGTGTGCCATTTTGAAAATTGAATTTTGGGAAAAGGTGTATATGTTGTGTGAATGAAGTGTGGTGTGGATAGAGAAAGGATCTGTCTTTAGAGAGCATGCTGAACTACTCTCCGGTGCTGGTGGGACAATAGGGAAACGGTTAGTGAGGACATGGGAAGGGTCTTTGGAGGGCTTCAGCTCCCTTCTCACCTCCCATATATACCTCACTGGGAGTGGCTTGCGCCCTTTCGGTAGGTGTCTTCCTACCTACTACGTTTTTTTTTGTATATTCGTATATATATTTTGATACAAATTTACATTATTTTATGTGTATTTTGCATATCTATTTCAATACAAATTTACCTTATTGTATGTGCATTTTGTATATTTATTTTAATACAAATTTAATTATTTCATGTGTATTTTTGTATATACATTTTTATACAAACATGCTTTATTTTATGGTTATTTTGGACCTTTATTTTCATACAAATTTACATTATTTTATTGATGTACTGTTTATTTATATTGATACGATTTTACATTATTCTATGTGTATTTTGTATATATTTTCTATACATATTTACACTATTTAATGTATATTTTGTATATATATTTTTATACAAATTTACGTTATTTTATGTGTATTTGTTTATATATTTTGATACAAATTTACAATATTTTATGGGTATTTTGTATATATATTTCAAAACAAATTTACCTAATTTTATGTGTATTTTGTATATCTATTTTCATACAAATTTAAATTATTTTTGGGTATTTTTGTATATATTTTAATACAAATTTTAGTTATGTTATGTGTATTTTGTAAATTTATTTTCACACAAATTTATATTATTTTATTGGTATTTTGTTGATTTATTTTGATACGAATTTACATTATTTTATGTGTACTTTGTATATATATATATATATATATATATATATATATATATATATATATATATATATATATATATATATATATATATATATATATATATATATATATATATATATATATATATATATATATATATATTTATACGTATTTACATTATTTAATGTGTATTTTTGTAAATATATTTTATACAAATTTGTGTTATTTATCTGTATTTCTATGTATATTTTGATACAAATTTACATTATTTTATGTGTATTTTGTATATATATTTCATTATAAATTTACCTTATTTTATGTTTAATTTGTATATTTATTCTGATTCAAATTTAAATTATTTTATGTGTATATTTGTATTTGTGTTTACGTTATTTTATGTATATTTTGTATATATATTTTCATTCAAAATTGTATTATTTTATTGGTATTTTGTTTATTTATTTCGATACGAATTTGGATTATTTCTTGTGTATTTTGTATACATATTTTTATGCGCATTAACATTATTTAATATGTGTTTTGTATATATATTTTTATACAAATTTACTTAATTCTATGTATATTTTGTATATCTATTTTCATACAAATTTAAAATATTTTTATGTATTTTTGTATATATTTTTATAAAAATTTTGGTTATTTTATTTGTATTTTGTATATTTATTTTCCTACATATTTACATTCTTTTATTGGAATTTTGTTTATTTATTTTGATGCGAATTTACAATATTTCATGTGTATTCGTATATATATTTTCATACAAATTTACATTATTTTATTTGTATTTTACATATCTATTTCAATACAAATTTACCTTATTGTGCATTTTGTATATTTATGTTAATACAAATTTAATTATTTTATGTGTATTTTTGTATATATATTTTTGTACAAAACTACGTTATTTTATGGGCATTTTGCATCTTTATTTTCATACAAATTTACATTATTTTATTGATATACTGTTTATTTATTTTGATACGATTTTACATTAATCAATGTGTATTTTGTATATATTTTTATACATATTTTCATTATTTAATGTATATTTTGTATATATGTTTTTATACAAATTTACGTTATTTTATGTGTATTTGTTTATATATTTTCATGCAAATTTACAATATTTTATGGGTATTTTGTATATATATTTCAAAAAAATTATCAAATTTTTTTGTGTACTTTGTATATCTTTTTTCATACGAATTTAAATTATTTCTGTGTATTTTTATATATATTTTCATTCAAATTTTATTTATGTTATGTATATTTTGTAAATTTATTTTCACACAAATTTGTAATATTTAATTAGTATTTTATTGATTTATTTTAATACGAATTTACATTATCTTATGTGTACTTTGTATATATATATTTATACGTATTTACATTATTTAATGTGTATTTTGTATATATATTTTTATACAAATTTATGTTATTTTATATGTATATGTATTTATATTTTGATACAAATTTACATTATTTTATGTGTATTTTGTATATCTATTTCAATACAAATTTACCTTATTGTATGTGCATTTTGTATATTTATTTTAATACAAATTTAATTATCTTATGTGTTTTTTTGTTTATATAATTTTATACAAATTTGCGTTATTTTATTGGTATTTTGCATCATTATTTTCATACATATTTACATTATTTTATTGACATTCTGTTTATTTAATTTGATACGATTTTACATTATTCTATGTGTATTTTGTATACATTTTTTTATACATATTTACATTATTTTATGTGTATTTTGTATATATATTTTTATAGAAATTTACATTATTTGATGTGTATTTGTATATATATTTTGATAAGAATTTACATTATCTTATGGGTA
This sequence comes from Eriocheir sinensis, assembly GCF_024679095.1. Taxonomy (NCBI): domain Eukaryota; kingdom Metazoa; phylum Arthropoda; class Malacostraca; order Decapoda; family Varunidae; genus Eriocheir; species Eriocheir sinensis. Next base: position 243,977 of record NW_026112274.1, read on the forward strand.
TTTTGTATATATATTTCATTACAAATTTACCTTATTTTACGTTTATTTTGTATATTTATTTTCATTCAAATACAAATTTTAGTTGTTATGTGTATTTTGTAAATTTATTTTCACACAATTTTTTTTTATTTTATTGGTATTTTGTTCATTTATTTTGATACGAATTTACATTATTTTCTGTGTACTTTGTATATATATTTTTATACGTATTTATTCTGAATATATATTTTTATAGCAATTTACGTTATTTTTTTGCGTATTTGTATATATATTTTGATACAAATTTACATTATTTTATGTATTTCATTATATATATATATATATATATATATAGATATATATATATATATATATATATATATATATATATATATATATATATATATATATATATATATATATATATATATATATATATATATATATATATATATATATATATATATATATATATATATATATATATATATATATATATATATATATATATATATATATATATATATATATATATATATATATATATATATATATATATATATATATATATATATATATATACATATATATATTTAATTACAAATTTACCTTATTTTATGTTTATTTTCATTGAAATTTAAATTATTTTATGTGTATATTTGTATTTATATTTAGGTTATTTTACGTGTATTTTGTAAATATATTTTCATACAAAATTACATTATTTTATTGGTATTTTGTTTATTTATTTCGATACGACTTTAGATTATTTCATATGTATTTTGTATACATATTTTTATACGCATTTACACTATTTAATGTTTGTTTTGAATATATATTTTTATACAAATTCACTTTATTTCATGTGCATTTGTGTTGTTGTTTTTTTTATACAAATTTACATTATTTTGCGTGTATGTATTTTTTTTAATACAAATATGCCTTATTTTATGTGTATTTTGTATATTTATTTTCATACAAATTTAAATTATCTTATATGCATTTTTGAACATATATTTTTTTTATAGAAATTTCCGTTATTTTGTGTATTTTGTATATTTTTTTAAACAAATTTGCATTATTTTATTGGTATATTATTTATTTATTTTGATACGAATTTACATTATTATATGTGTATTTTGTATATATTTTTTTATACGCATTTACATTATTTAATGTTTATTTTGTTTATATAATTTTATACAAATTTAAGTTATTTTATGTGTATTTGTTTAAATATTTTCATACAAATTTACATTATTTTATGTATTTTGTTTATATATTTCAATATAAATTTAGCTTATTTTATGTGTATTTTGTACATTTATTTTCATACAAATACACATTCTTTTATTGGTATTTTGTTTATTTATTTTGATACGGATTTACATTATTTAATGTGTGTTTTGTATATATATTTTTATACAAATTTATTTTATTTTATGTGCGTTTGTGATGTTTTTTTATACAAATTTACATTATTTTATGTTTATTCTGTATTTTTTAATACAAATTTGCCTTATTATATGTGTATTTTGTATATATATTTTTATACAAATTTAAATTATTTTATATGCATTTATAGAAATTTACATTGTTTTATGTGTATTTTGTATATATTTTTATTCAAATTTACGTGATTTTTTTGTGTATTTGTTTAAATATTTTGATACAAATTTACCTTATTTTATGTATTTTGTATATATATTTCAACACAAATTTAGCTTATTTTATGTGTATTTTGTATATCTATTTTCATACAAATTTAAATTATTTTTGTGTATTTTTGTATATAGTTTTATACAAACTTACGTTATTTTACGTGTATTTTGTACATTTATTTTTATACAAATACACATTCTTTTACTGGTATTTTTTTTATTTATTTTGATACGAATTTAAATTATTTTGTGTATTTTGTATATATATTTTTATACGTAATCACATCATTTTATGTGTATTTTGTATGTTTATTTTTAGAGAAATTTACATTGTTTTACGTTTATTTTGCATTTCTATTTCAATATAAATTTACCTTATTTTATGTGAATTTTCTATATTTATTTGAATACAAATTTAATTAATTTATGTGTATTTTTGTATATATAGTTTTATATAAATATGCGTTATTTTATGGGTATTTTGCATCTTAATTTTCATACAAATTTATATTATTTTATCGATATTCTGTGTATTTATTTTGATACGATTTTACATTATTCTATGTGTATTTTGTATATATATATATATATATATATATATATATATATATATATATATATATATATATATATATATATATATATATATATATATATATATATATATATATATATATATATATATATATATATATATATATATATATATATATATATATATATATATATATATATATATATATATATATATATATATTTATATATATTTTAAACAAATTTACATTATTTTATGTTTAATTGTTTATATATTTAAATACAAATTTACATTATTATTTGTTGTATTTTGCATATATATTTCAATACATATTTACATAATTTTATGTGTATTTTGTTTATCTATTTTTATACAAATTTATCTTATTTTTCTGTATTTTTGTATATATTTTTATACAAATTTTAGTTATTTATTTGTATTTTGTATATTTATTTTCCTACAAATATACATTCTATTATTGGAATTTTATTTATTTATTTTGATTCGAGTTTATTTTATTTTATATGTATTTTGTATATATATTTTTCTTTGTAATTTACATCATTTTATGTGTATTTTGTACGTATATTTTCATAGAAATTTACGTTATTTTATGTGTATTCGTATATACATATATATATATATATATATATATATATATATATATATATATATATATATATATATATATATATATATATATATATTGACAAAAATTTAGATTATTTTATGTGTATTTTGCATATCTATTTCAACAAAAAATTATCTTATTGTAAGTGCATTTTATATATTTATTTTAATACAAATTTAATTATTTGATGTGTATTTTTGTATATATATTTTTATACAAATATGCTTTACTTTATGTGTATTTGTTATACATTTATATATAATATATCTCAAAACATATTTACTTAATTTTAGGTGTATTTTGGACATCTATTTTCATACAAATTAAAAATATTTTTTGTGTATTTTGTATAGATTTTAATTCAAATTTTATTAATGCTATGTGTATTTTGTAAATTTATTTTAACACAAATTTATATTATTTTTTTGGTATTTTCTTGATTTATTTTTATACGAGTTTATATCATTTCATGTGTACTTTGTGTGTATATACATATATATATATATATATATATATATATATATATATATATATATATATATATATATATATATACATATATATATATATATATATATATATATATATATATATATATATATATATATATATATAAATATATATATATATATCTATATATATTTATATATATATGTATATATATCTTGATACAAATTCCTGTTATTTTATGTGTATATTTGTATTTGTATTTACGTTATTTTATATGTATATTGTATATATATATTCATTCAAAATTACATTATTTTATTGGAATTTTGTTTGTTTATTTCGATACGATTTCAGATTATTTCATGTGTATTTTGTATACTTTTTTTATACGCATTTACATTATGTAATGTGTGTTTTGTATATATATTTTTATACAATTTTATTTTATTTTATGTGCATTTTTTTTTTTTTTTTTATACAAACTTACATTATTTTATATGTATTTTTTTTTATAAATTTCCTTATTTTATGTGTATTTTGTTTATTTATTTTCATACAAATTTCAGTTATTTTCTATGCATTTTTGTACATATATTTTTATAGAAATTTGCGTTATTTTATGTGTATTTTGTATATATTTTTTCATACAAATTTATTTTATTGGTATTTTGTTTATTTATTTTGATACGAATTTACGTTATTAAATGTTTATTTTGTATATATTTTGTATACGTATTTACATTATTAATGTGTATTTTGTTTATATATTTTTATACAAATTTACGTTATTTTATGTGTATTTGTTTAAATATTTTGATACAAATTTACATTATTTTATGTATTTTGTATATATATTTCAATACAAATTTAGCTTATTTTATGTGTATTTTGTATATCTATTTTCATACAAATTTAAGTTGTGTTTGTGTATTTAGGTATACAGCTTTGTACAAATTTATGTTATATTATGTATATTTTGTACAGTTATTTTCATACAAATATACATTCTTTTAGTGGTATTTTGTTTATTTATTTTGTTGCGAATTTAGATTATTTTATGTGTGTGCATTTACATTATTTAATGTGTTTTGTACATATATTTTTATACAAATTTACTTTTTTTATGTGCATCTGTGTTGTTTTTTATTCAAATTTTCATTATTTTATGTGTATTCTGTATATCTATTTTCATACAAATTTAAATTATTTTTGTGTATTTTTGTTAATAGTTTTATACAAATTTACGTTATTTTATGTGTATTTTGTATATTTATTTTCATACAAATACACATTCTTTTATTGGTATTTTGTTTATTTATTTTGATACGAATTTACATTATTTTATGTGTGTTTTGTATATATATTTTCATACGTATTTACATCATTTTGTGTGTATTTTGTATATATATTTTTATTGAAATTTACGTTATTTTATATGTATTCGTATGTATATTTTGAAACAAATTTACATTGTTTTATGTGTATTTTACATATCTTTTTCAATACAAATTTACCTTATTCTATGTGCATTTTGTATATGTATTTTAATTTAAATTTAATTATTTTATGTGTATTTTTGAATATTTATTTTTATTAAAATATGCGTTATTTTATGGGTATTTTTCATCTTTATTTTCATACAAATCTACATTATTTTATTGATATTCCATGTATTTATTTTGATACGATTTTACATCATTGTATGTGTATTTATATATATATATATATATATATATATATATATATATATATATATATATATATATATATATATATATATATATATATATATATATATATATTTACATATTTACATTATTTAATGTGTTTTTTGTATATATATTATATATAAATTTACGTTATTTTATGTGTATTTGTTTATATATTTTCATAGAAATTCACATTATTGCATGTGTATTTTGTATATGTATTTCAATACAAATTTACTTAATTCCATGTGTATTTTGTATATCTCTTTTCATACAAATTAAAATTATTTTTTGTGTATTTTTGTATATTTTACACAAATTTAATTTATTTTATTTGTATTTTTTATATGTATTTTCCTTCATATATACATTCTTTTATTGGAATTTTGTTTATTTATTTTGAGTATTTTGTGTGTATATATATATATATATATATATATATATATATATATATATATATATATATATATATATATATATATATATATATATATATATATATATATATATATATATATATATATATATATATATATATATATATATATATATATATATATATATATTATTTTTATTTATTTGTTATTTATTTATTTATTTATTTATTTATTTTTTTTTTTTGTATTTCGTTGGGGATATACCCCAATGGAGGAAGGCGGTGCATGACGCGCAACCCCCCACACGGCTGGTAGAGAGATACCCAATTCTTTCAAGGAGGCCCAACAACGGGGCTGAGGGTGTCGGAAAGAGCCCACCTTTCCACCCCCATGATAACTGATAGGTAGCGAACACATGCCCCAGCAACCCGCCGAAGCGCAAGGCAGAGACTCTACCACGGGACCACGGGAGCCCCCCGTTTTTTGTATATTTTTTTTCTATAAACTTACGTTATTTTATGTGTATTCGTTTATATATTTTGATACAAATTTACATTATTTTATGTGTATTTTGCGTATCTATTTCAATACAAATTTAGCTTATTGTATGTGCATTTTGTATATTTATTTAAAACAAATTTTATTATTTTATGTGTATTTTTGTATATATATTTTTATACAAATATGCGTTATTTTATTGGTATTTTGCATCTTTATTTTCATACAAATATACATTATTCTATTGATATTCTGTTTATTTTTTTTATGCGATTTTACATTATTTTATGTGTATTTTGAATATATTTTTTATACATATTGACTTGATTTAATGTATATTTTGTATATATATTTTTTATACAAATTTACGTTATTTTATGTGTATTTGTTTATATATTTTGATGCAAATTTACAATATTTTATGGGTATTTTTTAAATATATTTCAAAACAAATTTAGCTAATTTTATTTGTATTTTGTATATCGATTTCAATATATATTTACTTAATTCTATGCGTACTTTGTATATCTATTTTCATACAAATTAAATTATTTTAGTGCATTTTTGGATATATTTTTATACAAATTATATTTATTTTATGTGTATTTTGTATATTTATTTTCCTACAAATGTACTTTCTTTTATTGTAATTTTGTTTATTTATTTTGATACGATTTTACATTATTTTATGTGTATTTTGTATATATATTTCTATACGTATTTACATCATTTTATGTGTATTTTGTATATATATTTTCATAGATATTTACGATATTTTATGTGTATTCGTATATATGTTTTGATACAAATTTACATTATTTTATGTGTATCTTGCATATCTATTTCGATTCAAATCTACCTTACTGTATGTGCATTTTGTACATTTATTTGAATACAAATTTAATTATTTTATGTGTAGTTTTGAATATACATTTTTATACAAATTTATATTGATACGATTTTACATTATTCTATATGCATTTTTTATATATTTTCTATACATATTTACATTATTAATGTATATTTTGTATTTTTTTTTTAGAAATCTACGTTTTATTATTTGTATTTGTTTATATATTTTGATAGAAATTTACAATATTTTATGGGTATTTTGTATATATATTTCAAAACAAATTTACGTAATTTTATGTGTATTTTGTATATCTATTTTAATACAAATTTAAATTATTTCTGTGTATTTGTTTACATACTTTAAAACAAATTTTAGTTATGTGTATTTTGTAAATTTATTTTCACAGAAATTTATATTATTTTATTGGTATTTGTTGATTTATTTTGATACGAATTTACATTGTTTTATGTGTACTTTCTATATATTTTTTTTATACGTATTTACATTATTTAATGTGTATTTTGTATATAGATTTTTATACAAATTTATGTTATTTTGTTTGCATTTGTATATATATTTTGATACAAATTTAAACTATTTTTTGTGTATTTTGTATATATATATCATTACAAATTTACCTTATTTTATGGTTATTTTGCATATTTATTTTGAGACAAATTAAAATTTTTCTATGTGTATATTTGTATTTACGTTTTTTTATATATATTTTGTATATATATTTTCATTCATAATTATATTATTTTATTAGTAATTTGTTTATTTATTTCGATTCGAATTTAGATTGTTTCATATGTATTTTGTATACATATTTTTATTCGTATTTACATTATTTATGTGTGTTTTGTATATATATTTTTCCACATATTTACTTATTTTATGTGCATTTGTCTTGTTTTTTTATACAAATTTACATTATTTTTATGTGTATTCTGTATTTGTTTTAAAACAAATTTGCCTTCTTTTATGTGTATTTTTATATTTATTTTCATACAAATTTGAATTATTTGATGTGCCTTTTTGTACATATATTTTTTTACAAATTTACGTTATTTTATGTGTATTTAGTATATATTTTTTCATACAAATTCACAATATTTTATTGGTATATTGTATATTTATTTTGATACGATTTTACATATTCTATGTGTATTTTGTATATATTATTTAATATACATATCTACATTATTTAATGTATAATTTGTATATATATTTCATACAAATTTACGTTATTTTATGTGTATTTGTTTATATATTTCGATTCAAATTTACAATATTTTATGGGTATTTTGTATATATATTTCAAAACAAGTTTACCTAATTTTATGTGTATTTTGTATATATATTTTCATACAAATTTAGATTATTTCTGCATATTTTTGTATATATTTTTATACAAATCTTATTTATGTTATGTGTATTTTGTAAATCTATTTCAATCAAATTTATATTATTTTATTGGTATTTTGTTGATTTATTTTAATACGAATTTACATTATTTTACATATACTTTGTATATATATATATATATATTTATACGTTTTAACATTATTTAATATGTATTTTGTATATATATTTTGATACAAATTGATTTTATTTTATTTGTATTTTGTATATATATTTCATTAGAAATTTACTTTATTTTCTGTTTATTTTGTATATTTATTTTCATTCAAATCGAAATTATTTTATGTGTATATTTGTATTTGTATTTACGTTATTTTATGTGCATTTTGTATATATATTTTCATTCAAAATTACATTATTTTATTGATATTTTGTTTATTTATTTCGATATGAATTTACTTTATTTCTTGTGTATTTTGTATACATATTTTTATACGGATTTACATGATTTAATGTGTGTTTTGTATATATATTTTTATACAAATTTACTTTATTTTATGTGCATTTGTGTTCTTTTTTTATGCAAATTTACATTATTTTATGTGTATTCTGTATTTTTTTAATATAAATTTGCCTTATTTTATGTGTATTTTGTATATTTATTTTCATCAAATTTAAATTATTTCATGTGCATATTTGTACATATATTTTTTTACAAATCTGCGTTATTTTATGTGTATTATGTACATATTTTTTCATACAAATTTACATTATTTTATTGGTATTTTTTTTTTTTGATACGAATTTACTTTATTATATGTGTATTTTGTATATATTTTTTATAGTTATTTACATTATTTAATGTGTATTTTGTTTCTATATTTTTATGCAAATTTACGTTATTTTACGTGTATTTGTTTAAATATTTTGATACAAATTTATAATATTTTATGTATTTTGTATATATATTTCGATACAAATTTAGCTTATTTTATGTGTATTCTGAAGATCTATTTTCATACGAATTTAAATAATTTTGCGTATTTTTGTAAATAGTTTTATACAAATTTACGTTATTTTATGTGTATTTTTTATATTTATTTTCATACAAATACACATTCTTTTATTGGTATACTCTTTAATTATTTTGGTAGAAATTTACTTTATTTTATTTGTATTTTTTATATATATTTTATACGTATTTACATCATTTTATGAGTATTTTGTATATATATTTTTATAGAAATTTACGTTATTTTAAGTTTATTCGTATGTATATTTTGAAACAAATTTACATTGTTTTATGTGTATTTTGCATATCTATTTCAATACAAATTTACCGTATTGTATGTGCATTTTGTATATATATTTTAATACAAATTTAATTATTTCATGTGTATTTTTGTATATATATATTTAAAAAAAAAGCGTTATTTTATGGGTATTTTGCTTCTTTATTTCATACAAATTTACATTATTTTATTCATTTTCTGTTTATTTATTTTGATACGATTTTACATTATTCTATGTGTATTTTTTATATATTTTATATACATATTTACAATATTTAAGGTGTATTTTGTATATATATTTTTATAGAAATATACATTATTTTATGTGTATTTTTGCATATCTTTTTCAATACAAACTTACTTTATTGTATGTGCATTTTGTATATTTATTTTAATACAAATTTAATTATTTGATGTGTATTTTTGTATATATATTTTTATACAAATATGCGTTATTTTATGGGTATTTTGCATCTATATTTTCATACAAATTTACATTATTTTATTGATATTCTGTTTATTTATATTGATGCGATTTTATATTATTCTATATGTATTTTGTATATATTTTCTATGCATATGTACATTATTTAATGTATATTTTGTATATATGTGTATTTTTTTATACAAATTTACATTATTTTATGTGTATTTTGTATTTTTTTAATACTTATTTGCCTTATTTTATGTGCATGTTATTGGCCTTTTTTTTTTTATACGAATTTATATTATTATATGTGTATTTTGGGTTTTTACATTATTTAATGTGTATTTTGTCTATATATTTTTTATACAAATTCACATTATTTATATGTATTTGTTTAAATGTTTTGATACGAAATTATATTATTTTATGTATTTTTTATATATATTTCAATACAAATTTAGCTTATTTTATGTGTATTTTGTATATCTTTTTTCATATAAATTTAAATTATTTTTGTGTATTTTTGTATATAGTTTTATACAAATTTACGTTATTTTATTTTGATTTTGTATATCTGTTTTCATACAAATTCACATTCTTTTATTGAAATTTTGTTTATTTATTTTGATACGAACTTACATTATTTGATGTGTCTTTTGTATATATTTTTTTATACGTTTTTACATCATTTTATGTGTATTTTGTATATGTATTTATATAGAAATTTAAGTTATTTTATGTGTATTCGTATATGTATTTTGAAACAAATTTACATTGTTTTATGTATATTTTCCATATCTGTTTCAATACAAATTAACCGTTTTGTATGTGCATTTTGTATATTTATTTTAATACAAATTCAATTACTTTATGTTTATCTTATATATATATATATATATATATATATATATATATATATATATATATATATATATATATATATATATATATATATATTTTTTTTTTTTACAACGAAGGAGGCAGCTCAAACACAAAAAAAGAAAACAATAATAAAAAAGCCTGCTACTGCTGCTCCTAAAGTAAAACAAAAGAGGTGGCTGAAAGGAAGATCAAATACAGGAGGAGAGGTGTCCTGATACCTCCTCTTGAAAGAGTTCAAGTATAATATATATATATATATTATAGAAATTTACGTTATTTAATGTGCATTTGTTTATATTTTTCATACAAATATGCATTATTATATATATATATATATATATATATATATATATATATATATATATATATATATATATATATATATATATATATATATATATATATATATATATATATATATATATATATATATATATATATATATATATATATATATATATATATATATATATATATATATATATATATATATATATATATTTTTTTTTTTACAACAAAGGAGGCAGCTCAAGGCACACAAAAAAGAAAACAATAATAAAAAAGCCTGCTACTCGCTGCTCCTAAAGTAAAACAAAAGAGGTGGCGAAAGGAAGATCAAATACAGGAGGAGTCCTGATACCCTCCTCTTGAAAGAGTTCAAGTATAATATATATATATATATATATATATATATATATATATATATATATATATATATATATATATATATATATATATATTATAGAAATTTACGTTATTTAATGTGCATTTGTTTATATTTTTTCATACAATATGCATTATTTTATGTGTATATATATATATATATATATATATATATATATATATATATATATATATATATATATATATATATATATATATATATATATATATATATATATATATATATATATATATATATATATATATATATATATATATATATATATATATATATATATATATATATATATATATATATATATATATATATATCTTAAACTCTTTCTTATAGATAAGAGATACCGGCTGACCGCCGAAGCTAGGTCATGTTCGCTAGATCGCGATTTCGGGTCCTAGACCCTTCCTCAGTAGCGAGGTCTTTCCTTGGTGGCGATACCGAGAGAAGAGCTTGTGTGGGAGCAGGGTGGATTTATACCGCTGTGTTGGTCGCCCCACTGCGCGTCCTGGTCTCTGATTGGCTGGCAGGTGTTACTACGGGCTGCGCGGGGGTACTCGTCAAACTTGTTCTTCGCGCACTTGGTAGGGCTTGTAGATCTTCTGCTTGCATGTTTAATGTCGGGTTTGTTGTTTTGATGTAGAGTGCCTCTAGGATGGGGAGGCGTCTTGTGTCAGGACATGTTGTCAGGATCTCCGTGTTGTTCCAGCATTTCTCTTGTGATGTTGATTCTATGCTGCTCCTTCAGGTGTTTCTTGGGTGCTCCTGACGCGAGGTGGAATGTCAGTCGTCGCGAGAGTCTTGTTGTCGTCATGCCAACATAGGTAGAGGGAAGGACTTCACAGTTTCCTTGTTTGCACGTGAACCTATATATGACATGCGACTTTTGTAGGCTCTCTATCTTTTTTGAGGGGGTGTTTTTCAGAAGGAGATGGCTGGTTTTCTTGGTCTTGTAGTATATGACCAGCTTTACTTGTTTGTTGGGGTCGGATGGCTTGACGTTTCTTCTTACTATTTGTGTGATGACCCTCTCATCTTCTTTGTAGGCGGTAGAGAATGTCGCTTTGTAAAAAATGCTGATGTCTTCTTTCTTCTCCTCTTTCTGCTTCTTGCTGTGCCAGCCGTCTATGATCTTCTTCGTCAGGCGGCTGATGTCCTTTTCGCTGAAGCCGTTGTTTATCAGAACTTGAGTTGAGCGCTCTATTTCTTGATGGACTTGCTTCCACGTACTGCAGTGTGAGCGCTCTTCTGATATAGGCGCAGATGGTGGAATCCTTGTACTTCGTGGGGCACTCACTTCGTCCGTTTAAGCAAAATCCTGGGTTCGTTGGTTTGGTGTAGACGCTGGTGGTAAATCTTCCGTCTTCTTGTTGGACGAGGACGTCTAGAAAAGGCATGGCTCCGTCTTCGCTGTTTTCCATGGTGAATTTCAGTCCGGAGGTTTCTTGGAGGTGGAGTCTAAGGCGTTCTGCTTCGGTGGCATCCTTTGTCTTGATGAATATATCGTCAATATACCGGCAGTATACATCTGGCTTTTCTATTATCTTGAAAACTTCCTCCTCGATGCAGCCCATGAAAAAATTTGCCAAGAGTACACCAAGAGGAGAACCCATGGCTACGCCATCTACCTGGCAGTATTTGTTTCCCCGGGGGCAGATGAACGGTGCTTCCTTTGTACAGCATTCCAGTAGCTCTCGAAGTACAGCTTCTGGGATGGCGAGGGTAGGTGTAGAGCTGTTATTATACACACGGTCGATGATGTAGTTGATGGTGCGGTCCACGGGGACATTCGTAAAGAGGGATTCGGCGTCTAGTGAAGCAACTCTTCCTCCCACGTTGTTGTTCTTGAGGATGTCGATGAAGTCTGTTGCTGACTGCAGGCAATAGGTGGTTGGGATGTACGGTGTAAGGAGGGCGCACAATCTCTTTGCGATGTTGTAGGTAGGGGTTGGGATTTGAGATATTATTGGTCTCAATTTGTTGCCTGGCTTGTGAGTCTTGACATTGCCATAGCAGTATCCCATCTCATATTCGCCGGTGAGTCGGTCGAACTTGACGTCGCAGGTGGAGTTATTTTTCGCTATTAGTTTGTTGAGTCTTTTCTTGAGGGCTTCCGTCGGATTTCTTGTGATTTTCTTAAACTTGGTTGTGTCGCTGAGGATGTTGTCAATCTTGCTTAAGTATTCCTTGGTGTCGATGAGAACGTATGCAGCAGCCTTATCTGCTCTTCTGATGGTAATGGCAGGATCAGATCGAAGTTCTTTCGCCGCATCGATGTGTCTTTTCTCGAGTATGTTACTGTTGTAGTGGCCTCTTGATTTTGTCGACTCCGTGATCACTTCTTGCTTGAAAGTTGGGCTTACAATCACCTGGCCGCTTTTTTGTAATTTCTCTACGTTGTCTATGAGTACTTCAGATTCGACTCGTTTCTGGAATTTGCTTGGTCTTGACAGTACGTGGCAGTTGAGACCCATATTAAGTACTTCATGTTGGTCTGTGGTAAGAGTCTTGCTGGTTAAGTTGATGTACGAGTCTTTAGGACGCGAATACTTGACGTTGCCACCGTTTAATCTAACCAGGTTAGCTCTGGCAATGGAATGCCTGTGTTTGTCTAGAGCCTCTTTTAGTTTGGTGTCTATGATCTCCTTTACAGAGGCGTCAACGTCAGCATTCTGCCATTTCTCATCGAGCTCCTCGAGTTGTTGCTGAAGCTCTTCTACCTTTAGCTGGAGTTCTCTTATCCTTTGCTTCATGAAGTTAGTTCTTTCTTCATTGTTCGGCCTGTGTCGGCGTCTTCTGCTCGTGTTAACTGCCCCATCACTGGGAATATTGAGGGTGTATATGGGCAGGAGTCTTTCTCTAATGCATATCTCATTGAATGTGATAGCTAGTTGAGCATTGATTATTTTCTTAAGATATTCTCCTCATATCTTATGATAGTCTTAAACTCTTTCTTAATCGGCTGTATGACTTCGCCGAAACTAGTCATGTTCGCTAGATCGCGATTTCGGGTCCTAGACCCTTCCTCAGTAGCGAGGTCTTTCCTTGGTAAGGATACCGGAGAGAATGGCTTGTGTGGGGAGCGGGGGTGGATTTATACCGCTGTGTTGGTCCTCCCACTGCGCGTCCTGGTCTCTGATTGGCTGGCAGGTGTTACTACGGGCTGCGCGGGGGTATGCCACGGGGAGGATGCCACCGAAGCAGAACGCCTTAGACTCCACCTCCAAGAAACCTCCGGACTGAAATTCACCATGGAAAACAGCGAAGACGGAGCCATGCCTTTTCTAGACGTCCTCGTCCAACAAGAAGACGGAAGATTTACCACCAGCGTCTACACCAAACCAACGAACCCAGGATTTTGCTTAAACGGACGAAGTGAGTGCCCCACGAAGTACAAGGATTCCACCATCTGCGCCTATATCAGAAGAGCGCTCACACACTGCAGTACGTGGAAGCAAGTCCATCAAGAAATAGAGCGCTCAACTCAAGTTCTGATAAACAACGGCTTCAGCGAAAAGGACATCAGCCGCCTGACGAAGAAGATCATAGACGGCTGGCACAGCAAGAAGCAGAAAGAGGAGAAGAAAGAAGACATCAGCATTTTTTACAAAGCGACATTCTCTACCGCCTACAAAGAAGATGAGAGGGTCATCACACAAATAGTAAGAAGAAACGTCAAGCCATCCGACCCAAACAAACAAGTAAAGCTGGTCATATACTACAAGACCAAGAAAACCAGCCATATCCTTCTGAAAAACACCCCCTCAAAAGATATATATATATATATATATATATATATATATATATATATATATATATATATATATATATATATATATATATATATATATATATATATATATATATATATATATATATATATATATATATATATATATATATATATATATATATATATATATATATATATATATATATATATATATATATATATATATATTTACCTAATTTTATGTATATTTTATATGTATTTTAATAGAAATTTAAACTATTTTGTGTATTTTGTATATATTTTTATACGAATTTTAGTTATTTTAAGTGTATTTTGTATATATATTTTCCTACATATATACATTCTTTTATTGTGATTTTGTTTATTTACTTTGATATGAATGTACATTATTTATATATATATATATATATATATATAAAGATATATATATATATATATATATATATATATATATATATATATATATATATATATATATATATATATAGATATATATATATATATATATATATATATATTTTTTTTTTACAACAAAGGAGGGAGCTCAAGGGCACACAAAAAAAGAAAACAATAATAAAAAAAAAAGCCTGCTACTCGCTGCTCCCAAAAAAAGAATTAAAAGAGGTGGCCGAAAGAAAGATCAATTTCGGGAGGAGAGGTGTCCTGATACCCTCCTCTTGAAAGAGTTCAAGTCGTAGGCAGGAGGAAATACAGATTAAGGAAGATTTTTCCAGACTTTACCAGCGTGAGGGATGAAAGAGTGAAGATGCTGTTTAACTCTTGCATAAGGGGTTTGGACAGTGTAGGGATGAGCATGAGTAGAAAGTCGTGTGCAGCGGGGCCGCGGGAGGGGGGGAGGCATGCAGTTAGCAAGTTCAGAAGAGCAGTCAGCGTGGAAATGTCGATAGAAGATAGAAGGAGAGGCAACATCGCGGCGGAATTTGAGAGGTAGAAGACTATCAGTATGAGGAGGAGAGCTGATAAGACGAAGAGCCTTAGACTCCACTCTGTCCAGAAGAGCTGTGTGAGTGGAGCCCCCCCCACACGTGAGATGCATACTCCATACGAGGGCGGACAAGGCCCCTGTATATGGATAGCATCTGCGAGTGGGAGAAGAACTGGCGGAGACGATACAGAACGCCCAATCTCGAGGAAGCTGATTTAGCAAGAGAGGAGATATGAAGTTTCCAGTTGAGATTTTGAGTTAAGGATGGACCGATGTTGTTTATTGTTGAAGAAGGTGACAGCTGAATGTTGTCGAAGAACAGGGGATAGGTGTCTGGAAGATTGTGTCGAGTTGATAGGTGGAGAAATTGAGTTTTTGAGGCATTGAAGGACATAGGTTCCTTTTGCCCCAATCGGAAATGATAGCAAGGTCTGAGGTTAAGCGTTCTGCAGCCTCCAGTCTGGTGTCGTGTACTTCCTGATGTGTTGGTCTTCTATTGAAAGAAGTTGAATAATGCAGAGTGGAGTCGTCGGCGTATGAATGGACAGGACAATTTGATATGGAAAGAAGTCTTGTATATATATTATTTTATTGAAAGCTACTTTATTTTATTTGCATTTTTGTTGTTGTTTTTATACAAATTTACATTATATGATGTGTATTCTGCATTTGTTTTAATACAAATTTGCCTTATTTTATGTGTATATTGTATAGTTAACTTCATACAAATTTAAATTATTTTATGTGCATTTTTGTACATATATTTTATAGAAATTTGCGTTATTTAATGTGCATTTTGTATATATTTTTTCATACAAATTTACATTATTTTATTGGTATTTTGTTTATTTATTTTCATACGAATTTAGATTATTATATGTGTATTTTGTATATATTTTGTATACGTATTTACATTATTTAATGTTTATTTTGTTTATATATTTTTATACAAATTTACGTCATTTATGTGTATTTATTTTAATATTTTGATAAAAAATTACATTATTTTATGTATTTTCTATATATATTTTAATACAAATTTACCTTATTTAATGTGTATTTTGTATATCTATTTTCATACAAATTTAAATTATTTTTGTGTATTTTTGTATATAGTTTTATACAAATTTACTTTATTTAATGTCTATTTTGTATATTTATTTTCATACAAATACAGATTCTTTTATTGGTATTTTGTTTATTTATTTTGATACGAATTTACATTATTTTATATATATTCTGTATATATATTTTTATACGTATTTACATAATTTTATGTGTATTTTGTATATATATTTTTAGAGAAATTTACATTATTATGTGTATTCTTATATATATTCTGAAAAAAAAATATATTGTTTTATGTGTATTTTCCATATCTATTTCAATACAAATTTACCTTATTGTATTAGCATTTTGTATATTTATTTTAATACAAATTTTATTATTTTATGTGTATTTTTATATATATATATATTTAAAAAAAAAGCGTTATTTTATGGGTATTTTCAACCTTTATTTTCATACAAAATTACATTATTTTATTGATTTTCTGTGTATTTATATTGATACGATTTTACATTATTCTATATGTATTTTTGTATATATTTCTTATACATTTTTACATTTTTTAATGTGTATTTTGTATATATATTTCATACAAATTTACATTATTTTATGTGTATTTGTTTATATATTTTCATACAAATTTACATTATTTTATGTGTATTTTGTATATTTATTTCAATACAAATCTACCAAATTTTACTTAATTTTACCTAATATTTTTATACAAATTTTAGTTATTTTATTTGTATTTTGTATACGTATTTTCCTACAGAGATACACTCTTTTTTTGGAATTTTGTTTATCTATTTTGATACGAATTTACATTATTTTATGTGTATATATAATTTTTTTTTCTACGTATTTACTTCATTTTATATGTATTTTGTATATATATTTTCACAGAATTTTGCGTTACTTTATGTGTATTCGTATATATATTTTGATACAAATTTACATTATTTTATGTGTATTTTGCATATCTATTTAAATATAAATTTATCTTATTGTATGTGCATTTTGTATATTCATTTTAATACAAATTTAATTATTTATGTGTATTTTTGTATATAATTTTTTATACAAATATGCGTTTTTTATTGGTATTTTGCATCTTTATTCTCATACAAATTTACATTATTTCATTGATTTTCTCTTTATTTATTTTGATTCGATTTTACATTATTCTATGTGTATTTTGTATATATTTTTACACATATTTACATTATTTAATGTATATTTTGTATATAGATTTTTATACAAATTTACGTTCTTTTATGTGTATTTGTTTATATATCTTGAGAAAAACTTGCAATATTTTATGAGTATTTTGTATATATATTTGAAAACAAATTTACCTAATTTCATGTTTAAATTACATATCTATTTTCATTCAAATTTCAAATATTTCTTTATATTTTTGTATAGATTTTAATACAAATTTAAGTTATGTTATGTGTATTTTGTAAATCTATTTTCACACAAATTTATATTATTTTATTGGTATTTTGTTGATTTATTTTGACACGAATTTACATTATTTTATGTGTTTTTTGTATGTATATTATTATACGTATTTACATTATTTAAGGTGTATTTTGTATATATATTTTTATACAAATTTATGTTATTTAATGTGTATTTGTATATATATTTTGATACAAATTTACATTATTTTATATGTATTTTGTATATATATTTCATTACAATTTTACCTTATTTTATGTTTATTTTGTATATTTATTTTCATTCAAATTTAAATTATTTTATGTTTATACTTGTACTTGTATTTACGTTATTTTATGTGTATTTTGTATATATATTTTCATTCAAAAGTACATTATTTCATTGGTATTTTGTTAGTTTATCTCGATACGAATTTAGATTATTTAATGTGTTTTTTGCATATATATTTTTATACAAATTTACTTTATTTTTTTTGCATTTGTGTTGTCTTTTTATACAAATTTACATTATTTTTTGTATGAAAATAAATATACAAAATACACATAAAATAAGGCAAATATGTATTAAAAAATACTGAATACACATACAATAATGTAAATTTGTATGAAAAAACAACACAAATGCACATAAAATATAAAAAAATTGTATAAAAATATATATAGAAAACACACATTAAATAATGTAAATGCGTATAAAAATATGTATACAATATACACATGAAATAATCTATAATTCGTATCGAAATAAATAAACACAATACCAATAAAATAATGTAATTTTGTATGAAAATATATATACAAAATACACATAAAATAACGTAAATACAAATACAAATATACACAAAAGATTATTTAAATTTAAATGAAAATAAATATACAAAATAAACATAAAATAAGGTAAATTTGTAATGAAATATATATGAGAACATAACAACATAAGAACGTAAGGAGTCTGCAAGAGGCCGGTTGGCCTATACAAGGCAGCTCCTGTACACCCAACCCCACCTTACCTCACCATTCATGGCTTTATCTAACCTCTTCTTGAATGTATCTATGGTATTGGCACCCACAACATGGCTCCCAAGCCTGTTCCATTCGTCCACCACTCTATTGGTGAACCAATTCTTGCCTATGTCTTTGTTGAATCTGAATTTGTCTAACTTAAAACCATTTCCACGCGTCCTACCTGGCTCTTTCACTCTCAAAATTTTATTGACATCCCCTTTATTAAATCCCTTCATCCATTTATAAACTTCGATCAAGTCTCCTCGCACCCTTCGCCTTTCTAGAGAGTGTAGATTTAACTGCTTCAGCCTGTCTTCATAAGGCAAGTTTCTCACCCCCTGAATCATCTTTGTCATCCTCCTCTGTACAGATTCTAACATCTTGATATCCATTCTATAGTAGGGGGACCAGAACTGAACTGCATAATCGAGATGAGGTCGAACTAGTGCTAAGTAAAGTTTGAGGATGACTTCAGCGCTCCTATTGCTCACGCTCCTTGAGATGAAACCTAGTACTCTGTTTGCCCGATTTTTACCCTGAATGCATTGAGCCCTTGGACGGAGGTCAGCGCTCACTAGGACTCCTAAGTCTCTCTCACGCCCAGACCTGCTTAGAGGAGTGTCATTTAAGGAGTAATTGTGTAAGGGGTTATTCCTACCTACGCTCAAAATGCTACACTTCCCGACATTGAATTCCATCTGCCACTTCCTCGCCCAATCATATAGTCTGTCAAGCTCATCCTGGAGAACGGTAGCGTCGCTGTCTGATTGGATTACTCTACCGGTCTTGGTATCATCTGCGAACTTACTGACATCGCTACTAATTCCTGTGTCCAAGTCATTGATGTAAATAATAAAAAGCAGAGGACCCAGCACCGACCCCTGTGGGACTCCACTCGTAACACTGCCCCATTCAGATTTCCTACCATTGATTTGCACTCTCTGCTTCCTACCACTAAGCCACGCCCTGATCCAGTTCAAAACTTTCCCATTTACGCCATGAGCCTGTAATTTTAGTAATAGCCGGTGATGAGGGACTTTGTCGAACGCTTTACTGATATCTAGATATAATATGTCATAGTTTTCATCTCTGTCAACCGCCTCGATTACTTTAGTGTAGAAGGACAACAGGTTAGTAAGGCAAGACCTACCCTTTGTGAACCCATGTTGTGAATCATGGATTAAATTATGCTTTTCTAGATGGTCCCGAATGCTCCGGGCTATAATTGACTCTAACATCTTTCCTACAACTGATGTTAAGCTAATTGGGCGATAGTTTGAGGTGGCTGACTTGTCTCCCTTTTTGAAAATCGGCGTCACATTAGCTACTTTCCATTGATTGGGCACATACCCAGAATCTACCGACATCTTAAAGATATCGGCAAGAGGGCCACTAAGGCACTCTTTCAGAACCCTTGGGAATACTTCGTCTGGGCCCGGCGATTTGTTTTTCTTCAACCTACCAATCTCATCCTGGACTACTTGCCTAGTGATGATCACATCCCCCAACTTGTCGTTCTCGTCACCCTCATATATCTGAACTCTCTCCGGAATGGTTGTTAGATTTTCCTGCGTGAAAACTGAGAGGAAATAGTCATTCATCATTTGGCTCATATCTTCTCCATTCTCAACGAGCTCGCCCGTGTTTGTTTTCAACGGTCCAATTCTGTCCCTTGTTTTCGTCCTGTACAATTTGAAGAAGCCCTTGGGATCGCTCTTGGGCTCGTTGGCTACCCTAATCTCATAATTTCTTTTTGCTAGGCGGGTGTTCTTCTTCACTGACCTGGCTAGTTCAACATACCTACCCATGAGGTGGATCTCTCCGTTCTTTATTTTCCTATAAATTCCTCTCTTCAAGCCTATTTCATGCTTGAGTCTGCGGGTCATCCATTTGGGGTCGTTATTTTCCTTCCTACGTGCTTGGTAAGGGATATGCTGTCTCTGACCCTCTGCAATTTCTCTAACTAAATTGTTGTAGGTCATTTCTACTTGGTTCCCCTGTCTTTCCGGTTCCAGCCCTGAGATCTGGCCCTCATCCAGACCTAAGGTTTCCCAATTTACCTCCTCAAGGTGTCTTCTGAGCCCCTCATAATCAGCTCCTCTAAAGTCGGGCACCAACACAGGGTTGAGTTCATGGGTCACCGCCCAGTCTAATTTAAACCTAATTTCCTTGTGATCACTGCCACCTAATTCTTCCCCAACATCTAGCTCGCTGATCATATACTCGGTGTTAGTTAAGACCAAGTCCAGAATGTTGTTACCCCTGGTGGGCTCTGTTACTGCCTGCTTGAGAAAATTATCTTGTATTACTTTCAGAAAATCCTCAGACTCTAGATCACCCACCACGCCTTCCCAATCTATATTCCTATAGTTAAAATCCCCCATTATGCAGACATTTTTGCTCCTGCTCGCCCTGCCTACCTCTTGTAGTAATATATCAGTGTCCTGCCTGCTGAGGTTGGGTGGCCTGTAAAGAACCCCTAGAGTTAGTTTGTCTTTCCCTTTGTGGACGTCCACCCAAACTGATTCTGAGTCGCCATTTGTTTGAATAGAGTTGTTAGCGGAACATTTAAGTGTGTCTTTAACATAAAGTGCCACCCCCCCCCCCTCCCCTTCTTCCCTTTCTATCTTTGTGAAACATCTGATAACCATCTATTTCATACTCAGACATGAAGTTTTTGTTGTATCCACCCATGTCTCCGTGATAGCTATAATGTCGAATATCTCGACACATGCTTTCCCCCTCAGTAGATCTATCTTGTTCCTGAGACTCCTACTGTTGGTGTAATAAGCCGTTAGCCCATCCTTTTTTATATCCTTTCGATTTCTCCTGTGCCCCCTAGTCCCAGTCTGCGATGCATTGACAGGCCCTCCCCCCTCGCCTACTCTAAAAAAATTCTGTAGGGTGCTAAGTGATCGCTCGAGGGAGTCTGCGAGAATCTCCACCCCCTGGAGTGACAGGTGCACGCCATCCTTGGCATACAAGGTGCCTTTATTGTAGAAGAGGTCCCAATTGTCAAGGAAAAGCCAACCATTTCGCTTACAGTGGGCCGCCAGCCTGCTGTTTACTGCTAAGCCTCCGGAAAGCCATCCCTCTCCCACCCCCTCCTCGGCAAAACCCCACAAACAGCCGGCACCTCCCCGAAGTCCCTCACTTTAGCAAACGATTCCCTGAAGCGCCGAAATATCTCTTCGCTACCCACCTTACTGATGTCATTACCACCGAAACTGCAGAAGACGATTGGCTGTGTCCCCTCCCCTGCTAAAATTTCCTCCATTCTGTCAGATACGTGCTGGATGCCTGCCCCGGGATAGCACACTCGAAGCCTATTTTCCTTATCCCTTGAACAAAAGTACCTGTCAATGAACCTGACTTGAGAGTCCCCAACCACCAGTACTTTCCTCTTATTAACTTTGTCAGTAGACGGAAGGGAAGCCGCTGCAGGAGGAGAGGGAGGGGCGGCAACAGGGGAGGAGGAGGAGGAGGAGGAGGAGGTGGAGGGGGAGGAGGAGGAGGAGGAGGAGGAGGAGGACGATGAGTGGGGGAAGGAGAGAGAGGAGGGGGATCATGTCGAAGGGGGAGGGGGGGAGGAGGTGGCTGAGGTGGTGGTGGAGGTGGTGAGGAGGCAGGGGAGGAGGGGGAGGAGGAGGGGAGAGGGAGGGAGGCGGGGGAGGAGGAGGAGGCGGGGGAGGAGGAGGAGGCGGGGGAGGTAGCGGTAGCAGAGGAGGGGGGAGGTGATGTGGGGGAGGACAAGGAGAGAGAATGCGAGGAAGAGCAGGAAGAGACGGAAGGGAGGGAAGAGGTGGAGGAAAGGGGAGAGGGAGGTGATGAATGAGAGTCAGCGGCGGCAGAAGGGAAGGGAAGTATGGCGGGTGTGGAGAGGGGAGATGGCGGGTGAGGAGAGGGGAGAGGGGAGGAGAGGAGAGAAGCGGCTGGAGGAGTGGAAGGGAAGAGGGAGATGCAGGAGGAGGGGGAAGTGAATGGAGAAGGCACAAGCGAGGAGGGGGAGGCAGGCGGGAGAAGGGAGGCTGCTGTATGGGGAGACGCAGGGGTGGAAGGAAGGGGGGGTGAGGTACCCCCGTGAGTAGATGAGCAGGAACACCTGCTACACGCTGTGACTCGCTCCGCCAAATATTTCATGTCCCGTGTTAACGAGTGGATCGTGGATTCCAGGTGCTTGATTTTTCTTTCATCTTGCTCTGCCTTGATGCAGAAACGGCAAGTCTCGCTTGCCCCGTTACTTGTCCTAAAGTACTGCGGAGCTTGGCGAAGGCCACAGTTAGAACAACGTTTCATATTTGAGGGCATATTGGCTGATCCTTCCGCGGAGCGTAGTGAAACAGAGGGTCCCGGGTGAAACAAAGGGTCCCCTGGGAATACGGCCTGCGAGCGGGGTGTCGTCTGGTGGCCTGGAAATTTCCGTTTAACAAGGAAAATTACAGCCTGAAACAGCACCTAATATAAACACTTCCTGGAAAATGAATAGGAAAAAAATTCGTGTAGAACGTTTAGAAGGAGCTTGCGTGCACCACTGTGAGGTTGTGAAAGGTATGGGGTTAGTACAGCGAAGGAAAGCAAGTGTGTTGAGGTGAGGGTGATGGAATGTAATGAATCAGAAATAACACTTAGCAGAGCAGAGTGTTGGGTACTAGTAGTTGTTGTATATAAAAATACACATAAAATAACGTAAATTTGTATAAAAATATATATACAAAATACACATTAATTAATATAAATACGTATAAAAATGTATACAAAGTACACATAAAATAATGTAAATTCGCATTAAAATAAATCAACAAAATACCAATAAAATAATATAAATTTGTGTGTATATAATTTTAAAAAATACACATAACATAACTACAATTTGTATTAAAATTTATACAAAAATACACAGTAATAATCTAAATTTGTATGAAAATAGATATACAAAATACATATAAAATTAAGTAAATTTGTTTTGAAATATATATACAAAATACCCATAAAATATTGTAAATTTGTTTCAAAATATATAAACAAATATACATAAAATAACATAAATTTGTATAAAAATATATATACAAAATATACATTAAATGATGTAATTATGTAAAAAAATATATGCAAAATACACATAGATTAATGTAAAATCGTATCAATATAAATAAACAGAATATCAATAAAATAATGTAAATTTGTATGAAAATAAAGATGCAAAATAGATATATATATATATATATATATATATATATATATATATATATATATATATATATATATATATATATATATATATATATATATATATATATATATATATATATATATATATATATATATATATATATATATATATATATATATATATATATATATATATATATATATATATATATATATATATATATAAGAATACACATACAATAATTAAATTTGTATTCAAATAAATATAAAAAATGCACATACAATAGGGTAAATTTATATTGAAATAGATATGCAAAATACACATTAAATAATGTAAATTTGTATCAAAATATATCTACGAATACGCATAAAATAACGTAAATTTCTATTAAAATATATATACTAAATACACATAAAATGATATAAATGCGTAGAAAAATATATATACAAAACACACCTAAAATAATGCAAATTCGCATCAAAATAAATAAACAAAATACCAATTAAAGAATGTATATTTGTAGGAAAATAAATATACAAAATACACATAAAATAACTAAAATTTGTATAGAGATATATGCAAAAATTACACAAAAATAATTAAAATATGTATGAAAATAGATATACAAAATACACATAAAATAACGTAAATTTGTATGAAAATATATAAACATATACACATAAAATAACGTAAATTTGTATCAAATATACATACAAAATACACATTAAATAATGTATATATGTATAAAGAAATATATACAAAATATACATTGAATAATGTAAAATCGTATTAAAATAATTACACAGAATATCAATAAAATAATGTAAATTTGTATGAAAATAATGATGCAAAATACCTATAAAATAACGCAAACTTTTATAAAAAATATATATACAAAAATACACATAAAATAATGAAATTTGTATTAAAATATATATACAAAATGCACATACGATAAGGTAAATTTGTATTGAAATAGATATGCAAAATACACATACAACAATGTAAATTTGTTTCAAAATATATATACGAATACACATAAAATAACGTAAATTTCTAAAAAAAATATATATACAAAATACACATAAAATGGAGTAAATACGTATAAAAATATATATACAAAATACACATAAAATAAAATAATCTCGTATCAAAATAAATAAAGAAAATACAAACAAATTCCAATTTTTGTATGAAAAAAATGTAAAAAATACTCATAAAATAACGTAAATTTGTATAAAGCTATATACAAAAATACACAAAAGTAATTTAAATTTGTATGAAAATAGATATACAAAATATACATAATATATATAATATATATATATATATATATATATATATATATATATATATATATATATATATATATATATATATATAAATATATATATATATATATATATATATATATATATATATATATATATATATATATATATATATATATATATATATATATATATATATATATATATATATATATATATATATATATATATATATATATATATATATATATATATATATATATATATATATGTATATATATACAAAATACATAAAATAATGTAAATTTGTATCAAAATATTTAAACAAATACACATATAATAACGTAAATTTGTATAAAAATATATAAACAAAATACACATTAAATAATGTAAATATGTATAAAAAATATATACAAAATACTCATATAATAATATAAATTCGTATCAAAATAAATAAACAAAATACCAATAAAATAATGTAAATTTGTATGAAAATAAATATACATAATACACATAAAATAGGGCAGATTTGTATTAAAAAATATACAGAATACACATAAAATAATGTAAATTTGTATAAGAAAGAACACAAATGCACATAAAATAAAGTAAATTTTTATAAAAAAATAAATATATAAAAAACACACATTAAATAATGTAAATGCGTATAAACACATATATACAAAATTCACATGAAATAATCTAAACTCGTATCGAAATAAATAAACAAAATACCAGTAAAATAATTAAATTTTGAATGAAAATATGTATATATAATACACATAAAATAACCTAAATACAAATACTAATATACACATATAATAGTTTAAATTTTAAAGAAAATAAATATACAAAATAAACATAAAATAAGGTAAATTTGTAATGAAATATATTTACAAAATACACATAAAAAAATGTAAACTTGTATCAAAATATATATACAAATACACATAAAATAATATAAATTTATATAAAAATATATATACAAAATACACCTTAAATAATGTAAATACGTATAAAAATATATATACAAAGTACACATAAAATAATGTAAATTAGTATAAAAATAAATCAACACTTTATTTTATTTTTTACGTCTATGCCTTGCTTGAGGGGCCTGTATGGTAGTCCTCCCCAGCCCGTCATGGCGCAGGCAAGTGTCGTCATCTTCTCTTGGCTCATGCTGCCCACCGGAACTCGTTCTTGATTCACTTGGATGGTTTCCTCTAGAGTCTGGGTTGATGGGTGATCTTCAGGACAGCATGTGGGTAGTTTTAAGCCACTCGACGGTGACTGAAAAATCCGAGGTGGTAGCGTTGGGATTCGAACTCGCGTCGTCCATCACGCGGTGAATGTGGGCCCAGCACGCTACCACTCAGCCACCGTCTACCCAAAATACCAATAAAAAAAATATAAATTTGTGTGAAAATAGATTTACAAAATACACATGACAACTACAATTTGTAATAGAATCTATACAATAATACACAGAAATAATTTTGTGTATGAAAATAAATATAGAAAATACACATAAAATAAGGCAAATTTGAATAAAAAAAAATACAGAATACACATACAATAATATAAATTTGTATGAAAAAACAATACAAATGCACATAAAATAAAATAAATTTGTATAAAAATATATATAGAAAAAACACATTAAATAATGTAAATGCGTAAAAAAATATGTATACAATATACACATGAAATAATCTAAATTCGTATCGAAATAAATAAACAAAATACCAATAAAATAATATAATTTTAAATGAAAATATATAGACAAAATATACATAAAATAACGTAAATGCAAATACATGTATACACATAAGATAATTAAAATTTGAATTAGATTAAATAAACAAAATAAACATAAATAAGGTAAATTTGTAATGAAATATGTATTTTGTTTATTTATTTTGATACGAATTTACATTATTATATGTGTATTTTGTATACATATTTTTATACGTATTTACATTATTAGATGTGTATTTTTTTATACATTTTTATACACATTTACTTTATTTTATGTGTATTTTGTATATTTATTTTCATACAAACACACATTTTTTATTGGTATTATGTTTATTTATTTCGATACGAATTTACATTATTTTATATGAATATTGTAGATATATCTTCAAGTGTATTTACAACATTTTATTTGTCTATTGTCCATATATGTTTATAGAAATTTACGTTATTTTATGTATTCGTATATATATTTTGAAACAATTTTACATTGTTTTATGTGTATTTTGCATATCTATTGCAATACAAATTTACCTTATTGTATGTGTATATTGTATACTTATTTTAATACAAATTTAATTAATTTATGTGTATTTTTGTATGTTTATTTTAAAAAAAATGCGTTATTTTATACAAATTTTCATTATTTTATTGATATTCTGTGATATTTTGATACGATTTTACGTTATTCTATGTGTATTTTGTATATATTTTTATATACATATTTACATTATTTAATGTGTATTTTTATATATATTTTATACAAATCTACGTTATTTTATGTGCATTTGTTTATATATTTTCATACAAATTTACATTATTCTATGTGTATTTTGTATATATTTTCTATACAAATTAATATTATTTTATGTGTATTTTGAATATTTATTTCCCTACAAATATATATTCTTTTCTTGAAATTTTGTTTATTTATTTTGATACGAATTTACATTATTTAATGTGAATTTTTTATATAAATTTTTATACGTATTTACATCATTTTATTTTCATAGAAATATACGTTATTTTATGTGTATACGTATATATATTTTGATACAAATTTACATTATTTTATGTGTATTTTGCATATCTATTTCAATACAAATTAAGCTTATTTTATGTGTATTTCGTATATTTATTTAGATTGAAATCTATTTATTTTATGTGTATTTTTGTATATATATTTTTATACAAATATGTGTTAATTTATGGGTATTTTGTCTCTTTATTTTCATACAAACTTAAATTATTTTATAAATATTCATTTTATTTAATTTGATATGATTTTACATTATTCTATGTGTATTTTGTATATATTTTCTATACATACTTACATTTACATTATTTTATGTGTATTTTGTATATTTATTTCCCTACAAATATATATTCTTTTCTTGAAATTTTGTTCATTTATTTTGATACGAATTTTCATTATTTAAGGTGTATTTTGTATATATATTTGTATACAAATTTACATTATTTTATGTGTATTTGTTTATATATTTTGATACAAATTTATAGTATTTTATGGGTATTTTGTATATATATATATATATATATATATATATATATATATATATATATATATATATATATATATATATATATATATATATATATATATATATATATATATATATATATATATATATATATATATATTTAAAAACATATTTACCTACTATTTGTGTATTTTGTATATCTATTTTCATACAAATTTAAATTATTTCTGGGTATTTTTGTATATATTTTAATACAAATTTTAGTTATGTTATTTGTATTTTTGCAAATTTAGTTTCTCACATATTTATAATATTTTATTGTTTTTTTGTTGATTTATTTTGATACAAATTTACATTATTTTATGTGTACTTTGTATATATATTTTTATACGTATTTACATTATTTAATGTATATTTTCTATATATATTTTTATACAAATTTATGTTATTTTATGTGTATTTGTATATTATTTTGATACAAATTTACATTATTTTATGTGTATTTTGTATGTATATTTCATTACAAATTTATGTTTATTTTGTATATTTATTTTCTTTAAAATTTAAATTGTTTTATGTGTATATTTGTATTTGAATTTACGTTATTTTATGTGTAATTTGTTTGAAAATAAATATACAAAATACACATACAATAAGGCAAATTAGTATTAAAAAAATACAAAATACACATAAAATAATGTAAATTTGTATAAAAACAACAACACAAATCCACATAAAATAAAGAAAATTAGTATAAAAATATACATACAAAACACACTAAATAAGGTGAAAGCATATAAAAATATGTATACAAAATACACATCAAATAATCTAAATTCGTATCGAAATAAATAAACAAAATACCAATAAAATAATGTAATTTTGAATGAAAAAAAAAAAAAAAAATATATATATAGATATATATATATATATATATATATATATATATATATATATATATATATATATATATATATATATATATATATATATATATATATATATAAACTTTCATTCAAAATTACATTATTTTATTGGTATTTTGTTTATTTATTTCGATACGATTTTAGATTATTTGATGTGTATTTTGTATACATATTTTTATATGCTTTTACCTTATTTTGTGTGTGTTTCGTATGTATATTTTTATACTAATTTTCTTTATTTTATGTGGATTTGTGTTGTTTTTATACAAATTTACATTATTTTATGTGTATTTTGTATTTTTTTAATAAAAATTTGCCTTATTGTATGTGTATTTTGTATATTTATTTTCATACAAATTTGAATTATTTTTTGTGTTTTTTTTTTTATAGAAATTTTTCTTATTTATGAGTATTTTGTATATATTTTTTCATAAAAATGTACATTATTTTATTGGTATTTTATTTATTGATTTTGATACGAATGTACATTATTATATGTGTATTTTGTATATATTTTTTTTATTTATTTACACTATTTTATAAGTATTATGTTTATATATTTTATACAAATTTACGTTATTTTATGTGTATTTTGAATATTTATTTTCATACAAATACACATTCTTTTATCGGTATTTTCTTAATTTATTTTGATACGAATTTACATTATTTTATGTGTATTTTGTATATATATATATATATATACATAAATATATATATATATATATATATATATATATATAGATATATATATATATATATATATATATATATATATATATATATATATTTTATTTTATTTTTTATACGTATGTACGTAATTTTATGTGTATTCGTATATATATTTTGAAACAAATTTACATTGTTTTATTTGTATTTTGCATATCTATTTCAATACAAATTTACTTTATTGTATGTGCATTTTGTATATTTATTTTAATATAAATTTTACTTTTTTATGTGTATTTTTGTATATATATTTTTATAAAAATATACGTTTTTTTGTGGGTATTTTGCATCTTTATTTTCATACAAATTTATAAACATTTTATTGATATTCTGTGTATTTATTTTAATGATTTACATTATTCTATGTGTATTTTGTATATATTTTATATATTTACATTTATTTATACATATATATACATATATATATATATATATATATATATATATATATATATATATATATATATATATATATATATATATATATATATATATATATATATATTTATGTATATATATATATATATAATATATATATATATATATATATATATATATATATATATATATATATATTGGATACATATTTACTAATTTTATGTTTTTTTATATCTATTTTCACACAAATTTAAATTATTTTTGTTTATGTTTGTTCATATTTTTATACAAATTTTAGTTATTTTATGTGCATTTTGTATATTTATTTTCCCACAAATATACATTCTTTTATTGGAATTTTGTTTATTTATTTTGATACGAGTTTACGTTATTTTATAAGTATTTTTATATATATTTATACAGGTATTTACATCATTTTTTGTGTATTTTATGTGTATTCGTATATATATTTTGATACAAATTTACATTGTTTTATGTGTATTTGGCATATCTATTTCAATACTAATTTACATCATTTTATGCGCATTTTGTGTATTTATTTTAATACAAATTTAATTATTTTATGTGTATTTTTTTATATATATTTTGATACGATTCTACAGTCTGCATTTTTTTTATACATATTTACATTATTTAATGTGTATTTTGTATATATATATATATATATATATATATATATATATATATATATATATATATATATATATATATATATATATATATATATATATATATATATATATATATATATATATATATATATATATATATATATATATATATATATATATATATATATATATATATATATATATATATATATATATATATATATATATATATATATATATATATTTATGTGTATTTGTTTATACATTTTCAAACAAATTTACATTATTTACATTACATGTGAATTTTGTATATGTATATCTATCCAAATTTCTATAATTTTCTGTGTATTTTGTATATCTATTTTCCTAAAAAAAACATTCTTTTATTGGAATTTTGTTTATTTATTTTAATACGAGTTTACATTATTTTAGCTGTATTTTGTATATATATTTTTATACTTATTTACATCATTTAATGTGTATTTTGTATATATATTTTCATAGAAATTTCCGTTATTTTATATGTATTCGTATATATATTTTGATACAAATTTACATTATTTTAGGTGTATTTTATATATCTATTTCAATACAAATTTACCTTATTGTATGTGCATTTTGTATATTTATTTTATTACAATTACAATTATCGTGTGTGTATATATATATATATATATATATATATATATATATATATATATATATATATATATATATATATATATATATATATATATATATATATATATATATATATATATATATATATATAGAATATATAAATATATATACTAATAAGCGCTATTTTATGGTTAGTTTGCATCTTTATATTCATACAAATTTACATTATTTCATTGATATTTTATTTATTAATTTTGATACGATTTTACATTATTCTATGAGTATTTTGTATATTTTTTTTATACATTTTAACATTATTTAATGTATATTTTGTATATATATTTTTATACAAATTTACTTTATTTTATGTGTATTAGTTTATGTATTTTGATATAAATTTACAATATTTCATGGGTATTTTGTATATATATTTTATGTGTATTTTGTATATCTATTTACATACAAATTTTAATTATTTATGTGTATTTTTGTGTAGATTTTAATACAAATTTCAGTTATGTTATGTGTATTTTGTAAATCTATTTTCACACAAATTTATATTATTTTATTGGTATTATGTTGATTTATTTTGATACGAATTTACATTATTCTATGTTTATACTGTATATATATTTCTATACATATTTACATTATTTAATGTATATTTTGTATATATATTTCATACAAATTTATGATATTTTATGTGTATTTGTTTATATATTTTCATAAAAATTTACATTATTTTATCTGTATTTTGTATATGTATTTCAATACATATTTAGCTAATTTTATGTGTATTTTGTATATCTATTTTCATTAAAATTTTAATTATTTTTGTGTATTTTTGTATACATTACATTATTTTAGGTGTATTTATTATATATATTTTTATACCTATTTACATCATTTTATGTGTATTTTGTATATATATTTTCATAGAAATTTGCGTTATTTTATGCGTATTTATATATATATATATATATATATATATATATATATATATATATATATATATATATATATATATATATATATATATATATATATATATATATATATATATATATATATATATATATATATATATATATATATATATATATATATATATATATATATATATATATATATATATATATATATATATATATATATATATATATATATATATATATATATATATATATATATATATATATATATATATATATATATATATATATATATATATATATATATATATATATATATATATATATATATATATATATATATATATATATATATATATATATATATATATATATATATATATATATATATATAATATATATATATTGATACAAATTTTATATTATTTTAGGTGTATTTTGCATATCTATTTCATTACAAATTTACATTATTGTATGTGCATTTTGTATAATTATTTTAATAGAAATTTAATAATTTTATGTGTATTTTTGTACTTATATTTTTATACAAAAATGCGTTATTTTATGGATATTTTGCTTCTTTATTTCCATACAAATTTACTTTATTTTATTGATATTCTGTTTATTTATTTTAATACGATTTTACATTATTTTATGTGGATATTTTGCTTCTTTATTTCCATACAAATTTACTTTATTTTATTGATATTCTGTTTATTTATTTTAATACGATTTTACATTATTTTATGAGTATTTTGTATATATTCTTTATACATATTTTCATTATTTAAATATATATTTTGTATATATATATATTTTTATACAAATTTACGTAATTTTATGTGGAATTATTTATGTATTTTGATACAAATTTACAATATTTTATGGGTATTTTGTATATATATTTCAAAACAAATTTACCTGATTTATATGTATTTTGTATATCTATTTTCATAATAATTTAAATTATTTCTGGATGTTTTTGAACATATTTTGATACAAAATTTTGTCATGTAATGTGTAATTTGTAAATTTATTTTCACGCAAATGTATGTTATTTTATGGGTATTTTGTTGATCTATTTTGATACGAATTTACATTATTTTACGTGTACTTTGTATATATATATTTTATACGAATTTACCTTATTTAATGTATATTTTGAATAATATCTTTGTATACAAATTTATGTTATTTAATGCGTATTTGTTTATATATTTTAATACAAATTTACATTATTTTATGTATATTTTGTTTATATATTTCATTTCATATTAACCTTATTTTATGTTCATTTTTTATATTTATTTTCTTTCAAATTTAAATTATTTTATGTGTTTATTTGTATTTGTATTTATGTTATTGTATGTATATTTTCTCTCTCTCTCTCTCTCTCTCTCTCTCTCTCTCTCTCTCTCTCTCTCTCTCTCTCTCTCTCTCTCTCTCTCTCTCTCTCTCTCTCTCTCTCTCTCTCTCTCTCTCTCTCTCTCTCTCTCTCTCTCTATCTATCTATCTATATATATATACATATATATATATATATATAAATATATATATATATATATATATATATATATATATATATATATATTTTATTCAGTATTACAATATTTTATTGGTATTTTTTTTTTTTTTTTAGATACGAATTTAGGATATTCCATATATATTTTGTATACATAATTTTTAAACGCATTTACATTATTTAATGTGTTTTGTATATATTTTTATACAAATTTACTTTATTTTATGTGTATTTGTATTTTTTTTTATACAAATTTACATTATTTTATGTGTATTCTGTATTTTTTTAATACAAATTTGCCTTATTTAATGTGTATTTTGTATATTTATTTTCATAAAAATTTAAATTATTTGATATGCATGTTTGAACTTATATTTTTATAGAAATTTTGTTATTTTATATGTATTTTGTGTATATTTTTCCATACAAATTTACATTAATTTATTGGCTTTTTTTATTTATTTTGATACGAATTTTCATTATTATATGTGTATTTTGTATAGATTTTTATACGTATTTACATTATTAAATGTGTATTTTGTTTAAATAGTTTTATACAAATTTAAGTTATTTTATGTGTATTTGTTTAAATATTTTGATAGAAATTTATATTATTATATGTATTTTGTATATATATTTCAATTCAAATTTAGATTATTTTATGTGTATTTTGTATAGCTATTTTCATACAAATTTAAATTACTTATGTGTATTTTTGTATATAGTTTTATACACATTTACGTTATTTTATGTGTATTTTGTATATTTATTTTCATACAAATGCAGATTCTTTTATTGGTATTTTGTTTATTTATTTTCATACGAATTTAAATTATTTAATGTGTATTTTGTATATATATCTTTTTATAGAAACTTACGTTATTTTATGTGTATTCGTATATATATTTTTAAACACATTTACTTTGTTTTATGTGAATTTTGCATATCTATTTCAATACAAGTTTTCATTATTGTAAGTGCATTTTGCATATTTATTTTGATTCAAATTTAATTATTTAATGTTTTTTTTTTTTTGTATATATAAGTTTATAAAAATATGCGTTATTTTATGGGTATTTTGCATCTTTATTTTCATACAAATTTATATTATTTTATTGATATTCTGTGTATTTATTTTGAAGCGATTTTATATATACATATATACATATATGTATATGTATATATGTATATATATATATATATATATATATATATATATATATATATATATATATATATATATATATATATATATGTCTATATATATATATATATATATATATATATATATATATATATATATATATATATATATACAAAAATACACATCAAATAATTAAATATATATTATATGTAATTGAAATAGATATGCAAAATACACATTAAATAATGTAAATTTGAATCAAAATATATATACGAATACACATAAAATAACGTTAATTTCAGTGAAAATATATATACAAAATAAATAAAATAATGTATATTTATAGGAAAATAAATATACAAAATACAAATAAAATAACTAAAACTTGTCTAAAAATATATACAAAAATACACAAAAATAATATAAATTTGTATGAAATAAGTTATACAAAATACACTTAAAATTAGGTAAATTTGTATTGAAATACATATACAAAATACACATAAAATAATGGAAAATTGTATGAAAATATATTTTCAAAAAATATATATACAAAATATACATTAAATCATGTAAATAAGTATAAAGTATAAAAAAAATATATACAAAATTCACATGGCATAATGTACAATAGTATCAAAATAAATACTCAGAATATCAATAAAATAATGTAAATTTGTATGAAAAAAAAGATGCAAAATACCCATAAAATAACGCATATTTTTAAAAAATATATACAAAATACACATAAAATTATGTAAATACGTCTAAAAATATATATACAAAATAAACATAAAATAACGTAAATTTGTATAAAGCTATATACAAAAATACACAAAAATAATTTAGATTTGTATGAAAATAGATATATATATATATAAAAAACTTAAAATAAGCGAAATTTGTAATTTTTTTTTTACGTCTTCGCCTGTGGCGCCGGTAGGCTTTCGTAGTGGGTCCTTATGGTCGGCCCCAGCCCGTTGTGGTGCAGGCAAGTGTTTATAGTGGCACCTACTTGCATTGAAATATATCTTGTATTGAAATATATGTACACAATTCTTAAAATAATGTAAATTTGTTTCAAAATACTTAAACAAATACACATAAAATAGCGTAAATTTTTAAAAAAATATATAAACAAAATACACTTAAATAATGTAAATACGTATAAAAAATATATGCAATATATATATATATATATATATCTATATATATATATATATATATATATATATATAGATATATATATATATATATATATATATATATATATATATATATATATATATATATATATATATATATATATATATATATATATATATATATTAATGTAAATTGTATCAGAATAAATAACAAAATACCAATAAAATAATGTAAATTTGTATTAAGAAATATATACAAAATACACATAAAATAACGGAAATTTCTATAAAAATATATGTACAAAAATGCACATAAAATAATTAAAATTTGTATGAAAATAAATATACAAAAAACACATAAAATAAAGGAAAATTTGTATTAAAAAAATACAGATTACACATAAAATAATGTAAATTTGTATCAAAAAAAACAAAAATGCACATATAATTAAGTAAATTTGTATAAAAATATGTATAAAATACACATGAATTAATCTAAACTCGTATCGAACTAAATAAACAAAATAACAATAAAATAATGTAATTTTGAATGAAAATATATATAGAAAATACACATAAAATAACGTAAATACAAATACAAATATACACATAAAATAATTTAAATTTTAATGAAAATAAATATACAAAATAAACATAAAATAAGATAAATTTGCAATGAAATATATATACAAAATACACATAAAATAA
The DNA here is from genome assembly GCF_024679095.1 of Eriocheir sinensis. NCBI lineage: Eukaryota > Metazoa > Arthropoda > Malacostraca > Decapoda > Varunidae > Eriocheir > Eriocheir sinensis. Next base: position 281,989 of record NW_026112274.1, read on the forward strand.
TGTAAATTTGTATCAAAATATATATACAAATATACATAAAATAACATAAATTTGGATAAAAATATATATACAAAATACACATTAAATAATGTAAATACGTATAAAAATATATATACAAAGTACACATTAAATAATGTAAATTCGTATAAAAAAAAAATCAACAAAATACCAATAAAACAATATAAATTTGTGTGAAAATAAATTTACAAAATACATAAAACATAACTAAGATTTGTATTAAAATACAGACAAAAATATCCAAAAATAATTTAAATTTGTATAAATTAGATTTACAAAATATACATAAAATTATGTAAATTTGTTTTGAAATAAATATATATATATATATATATATATATATATATATATATATATATATATATATATATATATATATATATATATATATATATATATATATATATATATATATATATATATATATATATATATATATATATATATATATATATATATATATATATATATATATATATATATATATATAAAATATATAAAATATTTGTAAATTTGTATCAAAATATATAAACAAATACATATAAAATAACGTAAAATTGTGTAAACTCGTATCAAAATAAATAAACAAAATACCAATAAAATAATGTAAATTTGTATGAAAAAATATATACAAAATACACATACAATATCGCAAGTTTCTATAAAAACATATTCACCAAAATGCATATAAAATAATTAAAATTTGTATGAAAATAAATATACAAAATACACTTAAAATAAGGCAAATTTGTTTTAAAAAATACAGAATACACATAAAATAATGTAAATTTGTATAAACAACAACACAAATGCACATAAAATAAAGTAAATTTGTATCAAAATATATATACAAAACACACATTAAATAATGTAAATGCGTGTCAAAATATGTATACAAAATAAACATGAAATAATCTAAATTCGCATCGAAATAAATAAACAAAATACCAGTAAAATATTAAAATTTTGAATGAAAATATATAAACAAAATACACGTAAAATAACGTCAATACAAATACAAATATATACATAAAACAACCACAAAATAAACATAAAATAAGGTAAATTTGTAATGAAATATATATACAAGATACACATAAAATAATATAACTTTAAAAAAAAAATATTTATACAAAATATTCATTAAATAATGTATATATGTATAGAAAATATATACAAAATACACATAGAATAATGTAAAATCGTATCAATATACATAAACAGAATATCAATAAAATGATGAAAATTTGTGTGAAAATAAAGATGCAAAATACCCATAAAATAACATATTTTTTATAAAAATATATATACAAAAATACACATAAAATAATTAAATTTGTATTAAAATAAATATACAAAATGCACATACAATATGTTAAATTTGTATTGAAATAGATATGCAAAATACACATTAAGTATGTGTTGAAATATATATACAAAATACATAAAATAATGTAAATTTGTATCAAAATATTTAAACAAATACACATAAATAACATAAATTTGTATAAGATATATATACAAAATACACATTAAATAATGTAAATATGTATATAAAATATATACAAAATACACTGATAATAATGTAAAATTGTATCAAGGTAAATACACAGAAGATCAATAAAACAATGTAAAATACCCATAAAATAACGCATATTTTTATAAATATATATATACAAAAATACACATAAAATGATTAAATTTGTATTAAAATATATATACAAAATGCACATACAATAAGGTAAATTTGAATTGATATAGATATCCAAAATACACATAATACACTGTAAATTTGTATCAAAATATACATACTAATACACATAAAATTACGTAAATTTCTATATAAACATATATACAAAATACACATAAAATGATGGAAATACGTATTAAAATATATATTGAAAATACACGCATATAAAACAATGTAAAATCGTATAAAAATAAATACACAGAATATTAATCAAATAATGTAAATTTGTATGAAAATAGAGATGCAAAATACCCATAAAATAATGCATATTTTTATAAAAAAAATTATTTACAAAAATACACATAAAATTACTAAATTTGGATTAAAATAAATATACAAAATGCACATAAAATAAGGTAAATTTGTATTGAAATAGATATGGAAAATACACATAAAACAATGTAAATTTGTTTCAAATTATATATACGAACACACATAAAATAACGTAAATTTTTATAAAAATATGTATACAAAACACACATAAAATGATGTAAATACGTATTAAAATGTATTCACAAAATACACATAAAATAATGTAAATTCGTATCAAAATAAAAAAAAATACCGATAAAAGAATGTGTATTTGTATGAAAATAAATATACAAAATATACATAAAATAACTTAAATTTGTATAAAACTATATACAAAAATTCACAAAATTATTTAAATTTGTATGAAAATAGATATATAAAATACTCATAAAATAATCTAAATTTGTATTGAAATACATATACAAAATACATAAAATACTGAAAATTTGTATGAAAATAAATATACAAAATACACATAAATAAATAATAATATATAAATATATATATATATATATATATATATATATATATATATAATATATATATATATATATATATATATATATATATATATATATATATAAATATATATATATATATATATATATATATATATATATATATATATATATATATATATATATATATATATATATATATATATATATATATATATATATATATATATATATATATATATATATATATATATATATATATATATATATATATATATATATATATATATATATATATATATATATATATATATATATATATATATATAAAAATATGTATTCAAAATACACTTTAAATAATGTAAATACGTATAAAAATATATATACAAAGTACACATAAAATAATGTAAATTCGTATCAAAATAAATCAACAAAATACCAATAAAATAATATAAGTTTGTGTGAAAATAAATTTACAAAATACACATAACAAACCAAAATTTGTATTAAAATATGTACAAAAATACACAGAAATAATTTAAATGTTTATGAAAAAAATAAAAATACACATAAAATTAGGTAAATTTGTTTTGAACTATATAAACAAAATACAAATAAAATATTGTAAATTTGTATCAAAATATATAAACAAATACACATAAAATAACATAAATTTGTATAAAAATATATATACAAAATATACATTAAATAATGTAAATATGTATAAAAAATATCTACAAAATACACATAGAATAATGTAAAATCATATCAAAATAAATAAACAGAATATCAATAAAATAATGTAAATTTGTAATGAAATAAAGATGCAAAATACCCATAAAATAACGCATATTTGTATAAAAATATATATACAAAAATACACATGAAATAATTAGATTTGTATTAAAATAAATATGCAAAATGTACATACAATAAGGCAATTTTGTATTGAAATAGATATGCAAAATGCTCATAAAATAATGTGAATTTCTATGAAAATATATATACAAAATACTCATAAAATTATGTAAATACTTATAAAAATATATATACAAAATACGCATAAAAGAATGTAAATTCGTATCAAAATGAATAAACAAAATTCCAATAAAAGAATGTATATTTGTAGGAAAAAAAAATCAAAATACACATAAAATAACAAAAATTTGTATAAAAATATATACACAAATACACAAAAATAACTTAAATTTGTATGGAAATAGATCTACAAAATACACATAAAAGTAGGTAAATTTGTAAATAATGTAAATTTGTATCAATATATATATATATATATATATATATATATATATATATATATATATATATATATATATATATATATATATATATATATATATATATATATATATATATATATATATATATATATATATATATATATATATATATATATATATATATATATATATATATATATATATATATATTTTTTAGAGCAAAGGAGACAGCTCAAGGTCACAAAAAAGTAAACATTAATAAAAAAGCCGCTACTCGCTGCTCCTAAAAAGAATCCAAAGAGGTGGCCGAAAGATAGGTCAGTTTCGGGAGGAGAGGTGTCCTGATACCCTCCTCTTGAAAGAATTCAAGTCGTAGGCAGGAGGAAATACAGATGAAGGAAGATTGTTCCAGAGTTTACCAGCGTGAGGGATGAAAGAGTGAAGATGCTGGTTAACCCTTGCATAAGGGGTTTGGACAGTATAGGGATGAGCATGAGTAGAAAGTCGAGTGCAGCGGGGCCGCGGAAGGGGGGGAGGCATGCAGTTAGCAAGTTCAGAAGAGCAGTCAGCGTGGAAATATCGATAGAAGATAGAAAGAGAGGCAACATTGCGGCGGAATTTAAGACTATCAGTATGAGGAGGAGAGCTGATGAGACGAAGAGCCTTAGCCTCCACTCTGTCCAGAAGAGCTGTGTGAGTGGAGCCCCTCCACACATGAGATGCATACTCCATACGAGGGCGGACAAGGCCCCTGTATATGGACAGCAAATGTGCAGGGGAGAAGAACTGTCGGAGACGGTACAGAACGCCCAGCCTCGAGGAAGCTGATTTAGTAAGAGATGAGATATGAAGTTTACAGTTGAGATTTTGAGTTAAGGATAGACCGAGGATGTTTAGTGTTGAGGAAGGTGATAGCTGGGTGTTGTCAAAGAATAGGGGATAGTTGTTTGGAAGATTGTGTCGAGTGGATAGGAGGAGAAACTGTGTTTTTGAGGCGTTGAAGGACACCAGGTTCTTCTTGCCCCAATCGGAAATAATAGTAAGGTCTGAGGCTAAGCGTTCTGCAGCCTCCAGCCTTGAGTCGTTAAGTTCCTGAAGGGTGGGTCTTCTATTAAAAGAAGTTGAATAATGCAGAGTGGAATCATCGGCGTAGGAATGGATAGGACAGTTCGTTTTGGAAAGAAGATCATCAATGAACAACAGAAAAAGAGTGGGAGATAGGACAGAACCCTGTGGGACACCACTGTTAATAGATTTAGGGGAAGAACAGTGACCGTCTACCACGGCAGAAATAGAACGGTCAGAAAGGAAACTGGATATAAAGGTACAGAGAGAAGGATAGAAACCGTAGGAGGGTAGTTTAGAAAGCAAAGATTTGTGCCAGACCTATCAAAAGCTTTTGATATGTCCAGCGCAATAGCAAAAGTTTCACCGAAACGGCTAAGAGAGGATGACCAAGAGTCAGTTAAGAAGGCTAGGAGATCACCAGTAGAACGCCCCTTGCGGAACCCATACTGGGGATCAGATAGAAGGTCAGAAGTGGAAAGGTGCTTTTGAATCTTCCGGTTAAGGATTGATTCAAAAGCTTTAGATAGACAAGAAAGTAAAGCAATAGGACGGTAGTTTGAGGGATTGGACCGGTCACCCTTCTTAGATACAGGCTGTATGAAGGCATACTTACAGCAAGAAGGAAAGGTAGATGTTGACAGGCAGAGGCGAAAGAGTTTGACCAGGCAGGGTGACAGCACGGAGGCACAGTTTTTAAGGACAATAGGAGGCACTCCATCAGGTCCATAAGCCTTCTGAGGATTGAGGCCAGAGAGGGCATAGAAAACGTCATTTTGAAGAATCTTTATAACAAGCATAAAGGAGTCAGAGGGGGGATGAGTAGGAGGAATATGCCCAGAATCGTCCAGAGTGGAGTTTTTAGAAAAAGTTTGAGAGAAGAGTTCAGCCTTAGAGATAGATGAGACGGCAGTGTTGCCGTCAGGACTGAGGAGTGGAGGGAAAGATGAAAAAGTGAAGTTGGAGGAGATGTTTTTGGCTAGATGCCAGAAGTCACGGGAAGAGTTAGAGAAAGCAAGGTTTTGACATTTTCTATTAATGAAAGAATTTTTGGTTAGTCGGAGAATAGATTTGGCACGATTTCGGGCAGAAATGTAAAGTTCATAATTAGCATTAGTTTGAAGGCTCTGGTACCTTTTGTGAGCTACCTCTCTATCATTGACAGCACGAGAACAAGCGTGATTAAACCAAGGCTTTTTAGCGTGAGGAGTAGAGAAAGAACGAGGAATGTATGTCTCCATTCCAGAGACAATCACCTCTGTGATGCGCTGAGCACACACAGAGGGGTCTCTACCCTGGAAGTAATAATCATTCCACGGGAAATCGGAAAAGTACATCCTCAGGTCGTCCCACCGAGCTGAAGCAAAATGCCAGAAGCATCGCCTCTTCGGTGGGTCCAGAGGGTGTACTGGAGCGATAGGACAGGATGCAGAAATAAGATTGTGATCGGAGGAGCCCAACGGAGAGAACAGTTTGACAGAATAAGCAGAAGGGTTAGAGGTAAGGAAGAGGTCTAGAATGTTGAGCCGATCTCCAAGACGGTCGGGAATACTTGTAGGGTGCTGGACCAACTGCTCTAGGTCGTTGAGTATATCACAGTTTTAAGCTTGTTCACCAGGATGGTCAGTGAAAGAGGATGAAAGCCAAAGCTGGTGGTGAACATTGAAATCTCCTAGGATGGAGATTTCAGCGAAGGGAGAGTGGGTCAAGATGTGCTCCACTTTAGAATTCAAATAGTCAAAGAATTTTACATAGTTGGTAGAGTTAGGTGAAAGATAAACAGCACAGATGTATTTAGTAATAGGATGACTTAACCAGATGGTGGAAAATTCAGAAGAGTCAAGGTCGTGGGCACGAGAGCAAGTGATGTCGTTGCGCACGTAGGCGCAACATCCAGCTTTGGATTGAAATTTAGGCTAGAGATAGTAGGAGGGAACAGAGTAGAGATTGCTGTCAGTAGCCCCTGATACCTGTGTTTAGGTGAGGAAGAGAAAGTGAGGTTTGGCCGAGGAGAGATTGTGTTCAGAGAAGGGAAATTAGCACGAAAACCGCGAATGTTGCAGAAGTTGAAAAAAAATAAGTTCTAGAAGTTATCAGGACATCTCTCGGGTGGGAAACCATAAAGGGAGTCCTCTCTGAGGGAATTTGTGATCCCGACCAGGCGGGGACTCCGAGGCAGTGTATGTGCGCCATTTGAAATTTTAATTTTGGAAAAATGTATATGTTGTTTGAATGTAGTGTGGTGTGGATAAAGAGAGGATCTGTCTTTAGAGAGCATGCTGAACTACTCTCCGGTGTTGGTGAGACAATAGGGAAACGGTTAGTGAGGACATGGGAAGGGTCTTTGGAGGGCTTCAGCTCCTTCTCACCTCCCATATATACCTCACTGGGAGTGGCTTGCGCCCGTTCAGTAGGTGTCTTCTACCTACTCCAGCCAATATATATATATATATATATATATATATATATATATATATATATATATATATATATATATATATATATATATATATATATATATATATATATATACACACATAAAATAACACGAATTTGTATAAAATATGTATTCAAAATACACTTTAAATAATGTAAATACGTATAAAAATATATATACAAAGTACACATAAAACAATGTAAATACGTATCAAAATAAATCAACAAAATACCAATAAAATAACATAAGTTTGTGTAAAAATAAATTTACAAAATACACATAAAATAACTAAAATTTGTATTAAAATATGTACAAAAATACACAGAAATAATATAAATATTTATGAAAAAAGAAAAAAAAATACACATAAAATTAGGTAAATTTGTTTTCAACTATATATACAAAATACCCATAAAATTTTGTAAATTTGTATAAAAATATATAAACAAATACACATAAAATAACATAAAGTTGTATAAAAATATATATACAAAATATACATTAAATAATGTAAATATACATACAAAATATCTACAAAATACACATAGAATAATGTAAAATCATATCAAAAACAAGTAAACAGAATATCAATAAAATAATGTAAATTTGTAATGAAATAAAGATGCAAAATACCCATAAAATAACGCATATTTGCTTAAAAATATATATATACAAAAATACTCATGAAATAATTACATTTGTATTAAAATAAATATACAAAATGTACATACAATAAGGCAATTTTGTAATGAAATAGATATGCAAAATACACATAAATTAATTTAAATTTCTATGAAAATATATATACAAAATACACATAAAATGATGTAAATACGTATAAAAATATATATACAAAATACACATAAAAGAATGTAAACTCGTATCAAAATAAATAAACAAAATTCCAATAAAAGAATGAATATTTGTAGAAAAATAAATGTACAAAATACACATAAAATATTGTAAATATGTATAAAAAAATATATATACTAAATACAAATAGAAAAGTGTAAGATCCTATCAAAAAAAATACACAGAATTTCAATAAAATAATGTAAATTTCTCTGAAAATAAAGATGCAAAATACCCATAAAATAACGCAATTTTTTTTTAAATACATATACAAAAATACACATAAAATAACTAAATTTGTATTAAAAATAAATTTACAAAATTCACATATAATAAGGTAAATTTGTATTGAAATAGATATGCAAAATACACATAAAACAATGTAAATTTGTTTCAAAATATATATGCGAATACACATAAAATATTTATCTATCTATCTATCTATCTATCTATCTATCTATCTATCTATATCTATCTATCTATCTATCTATCTATCTATCTATATATATATCTATATATATATATATATATATATATATATATATATATATATATATATATATATATATATATATATATATATATATAATACACATAAAATAATGTAAATTCGTATAAAAATATATATACAAAATACACATAAAAGAAGGTAAATTCGTATCAAAATAAATAAACAAAATACCAATATAAGAATGCGTATTTGTATGAAAATAAATATACAAAATACACATAAAATAACACAACTTTGTTTAAAATTATTTACAAAAATACACAAAATAATTTAAATATGTATGAAAACAGATATACAAAATAATCATAAAATAAGCTAAATTTGAAATGAAATATATACAAAAAAAAAAAAAAACTGTAAATTTGTATCAAAATATTTAAACAAATTTGTATAAAAATATATAAACAAAATACACATTAAATAATGTTAATACGTATAAAAAATATATATACAAAATACATATAAAATAACGTAAATTTCTATAAAAATATATGTAAAAATATGCACATTAAATAATTAAAATTTGTATGTATACAAAATACACATATACATTATTATTTTATTTGTCGTAAAAAAATACAGAATAGACATAAAATAATGTAAATTTGTATAAAAAACAACACAAATGCACATAGAATAAAGTAAATTTGTATAAAAATATACCCATATAATATCGCAAATTTGTATAAAAATATATATACAAAAATACACATAAAATGATTAAATTTGTATTAAAATAAATATAGAAAACGCAAATACAATAACTTAAATTTGTATTCAAATAGATATGCAAAATACAAATAAAATAATGTAAATTTGTATCAAAATATAAATACGAATACACATAAAATAACGTACATTTCTATGAAAATATATATACAAAATACACATAGTACGTATATATATATATATATATATATATATATATATATATATATATATATATATATATATATATATATATATATATATATATATATATATATATATATATATATATATATATATATATATATATATATATATATATATAAACAAGATTCCAATAAAAGAAAGTGTATATGTAGGAAAATAATTATACAAAATACAAATAAAATAACAAAAATTTGTATAAAATATATATACAAAATACACATAAATAATGTATATATGTATAAAAAGATATATACAAAATACAAATATAATAATGTAAAATCCGATAAAAAAAAATACACAGAATGTCAATAAAATAATGTAAATTTGTATGAAAATAAAGATGCAAAATACCCGTCAAATAACTCATATTTTTTTATAAAAATATATATACACAAATACACATAAAATAATTAAATTTGTGTTAATATAAATATACAAAATGAACATATAATAAGGTAAATTTATATTAAAAGATGCATTCAAAATACATATAAATCAATGTAAATTTGCTTCAAAATAAATATACGAATACACATCAAATAACTTAAATTTCTATAAAAATATATATACAAAATACATATAAAATTATATAAATACGTATAAAAATATATATACAAAATACACTTATAATAATGTAAATTCGTATCAAAATAAACAAACAAATTACCAATAAAAGAACGTGTATTTCTATGAAAATAAATATACAAAATACACATAGAATAAAGTAAATTTGTATAAAACTATACACAATAATACCCAAAAGTAATTTAAATTTGTATGAAAATAGATATACAAAATACACATAAAATAAGCTGAATTTGAATTGAAATATATATACAAAATACATAAAATAATGTAAATTTGTCTCAAAATATTTCAACAAATACACATAAAATAACACAAATTTGTACAAAAATATATAAACAAAATACACATTAGATAATGTAAATACGTATAAAAAATATATACAAAATACACATATAATAATGTAAATTCATATCAAAATAGATACACAAAATATCAATAAAATAATGAAAATTTGTATGAAAAAAATATATTGAAATTACTCATAAAATAACGCAAATTTCTATAAAAATATATGTAATAAATGCACATAAAATAATTTAAATTTGTATGAAAATAAATATACAAGATACACATAAAATAAATCAAATTTTGTTAAAAAAAAATACAGAATACTCATAAAATAATATAAGTTTGTATAAAATAAGAAAACAAATGAACACAAAATATAGTAAATTTGTATTAAAATATATATACAAAACACACATTAAATAGTGTAAATGCATATAAAAATATGTATACAAAATACATATGAAATAATCTAAACTCGTATCGAAATAAATAAACAAAATATCAATAAAATAATGTCATTTTGAATGAAAATATATATAGAAAATATACATAAAATAACGTAAATACAAATAAAAATATACACATATAATATTTTTACGAATGAAAATAAATATAAAAAATAAACATAAAATAAGATAAATTTGTAATGAAATATATATACAAAATGCACATAAAATAATGTAAATTTGTATCAAAATATATATACAAATACGCATGAAATAATATAAATTTGAATAAAAATATATATTCAAAATACACATCATATAATGTAAATACGTATAAAAAAATATATACAAAGTACATATAAAATAATGTAAACTCGTATAAAAAAATATCAACAAAATACCAATAAAATAATATAAGTTTGAATGAAAATAAATTCACAACATACACAAAACATGACTAAAATTTGTATTAAAATATATACAAAAATTCCCAGAAATAATTTTAATTTGTATGAAAATAGATATATAAAATACAAAATTATAGGCTAATTTGTTTTGAAATATATATACAAAATACCAATAAAACAATGTAATCTTTTATCAAAATATATAAACAAATACACATAAAATAACGTATATTTGTATAAAAAAATACATATACAAAATATACATTAAATAATGTAAATATATACAAAAAAATATATACAAAATACACATAGAATAATGTAAAATCGTATCAAAAATAATCAACTGAATATCAATAAATTAATGTAAATTTGTATGAAAATAAAGAATTAAAATACCCATAAAATAACGCATATTTGTATAAAAATGTATAAAAAAAATACTCGTAAAATAATTAAATTTGTATTAAAATAAATGTACAATATGCACATAGAATAAGGTAAATTTGTACTGAAATAAATATGCAAATTCACTTAAAATAATGTAAATTTGTTTGAAAATATATATACGCATACACATAAAATAACGTAAAATTCTATGAAAATTTGTATACAAAATACATATAAGATGATGTAAATATGTATATATATAAAAAAAAAAAAAAAAATATATATATATATATATATATATATATATATATATATATATATATATATATATATATATATATATATATATATATATAAACACACACCTAAATAATGTAAATTCGTATCAAAAGAAATAAACAAAATTCCATTAAGAGAATGTATATTTGTAGGAAAATGAATATTCAAAATATAAATAAAAGAACAAAAATCTGTATAAAAATATATACAAAAATAACCAAAAATAATTTCAATTTACATGAAAACAGATATACAAAATCCACATAAAATTAGGCTAAATTGTTCTGAAATACATATACAAAATACACATTAAATAATGTAAATTTGTATGAAAATATATAAACAAATATACATAAAATAACGTAAATTTGTATCAAATATATATACAAAATACACATTAAATAATGTAAATATGTGTAAAAAATATATACAAAATACACATGAAAAAATGTAAAATCTTATCAAAATAAATACATAGAATATCAATAAAATAATGTAAATTTGGATGGAAATAAAGATGCAAAATACCCATAAAATAACGCATATTTTAATAAAAATATATATACAAAAATACACAAAATAATTAAATTTGTATTAAAATCAAAACTCAAAATACGCATACAATAAGTTAAATTTGTATTGAAATAGATATGGAAAATACACCTAAAGTAGTGTAAACTCGTATCAAAAGAAATAAACAAAATTGCAATAAAAGAATGTATATTTGTTGAAAAATAAATATAAAGTAAAAGTAAAATTTGTATAAAAATATATACAAAATACACAAAAATAATTTTATTTTTTATTTAAATAGATATACAAAATACACATAAAATTAGGTATATCTGTATTGAAATATATATACAAAATGCACATAAAATAATATAAATTTGTATGAAAATATATAAACAAATACAAATAAAATAACGTAAATTTGTATAAAATATATATATACAAAATACACATTAAATAATGTAAATATGTATAAAAAATATATACAAAATACACATAGAATAATGTGAAATTGTATCAAAATAAATACACAGAATATTAATAAAATAATCTAAATTTGTATGAAAATAAAGATGCAAAATACCCATAAAATAACTAATATTTTTTATAAAAATATATATACAAAAATACACATAAAATAATAAAATTTTTATTAGAATAAATATTCAAAATGCAAATAAAATAAGATAAATTTATATTGAAATAGATATGCAAAAAAAAACATGAAACAATGTAAAATTTTTTCAAGATATATATACGAATACACATAAAATACCGTAAATTTCTATTAAAATATATACACAAAATACACATAAAACGATATAAATTCGTATAAAAATATATAATCAAAATACCAATAAAAGAATGTGTAATTGTAAGAAAATAGATATATAAAATACACATAAAATAACGTAAATTTGTATAGAACTATATACAAAAATACACATAAGTAATTTAAATTTGTATGAATATAGATACAAAAAGTACGTATAAAATAAGCTAAATTTGTTTTGAAATATATATACAAAATATATAAAATAGTGTAAATTTTTATCAAGATATTTAAACAAATACCCATAAAATAACGTAAATTTGAATTAAAATATATGAACAAAGTACACATTAAATAATGTAAATACGTATAAAAAATATATAGAAAATACACATATAATAATGTAAATTCGTATCAAAATAAATAAACAAAATACCAATAAAATAATGTTAATTTGTATGAAAAAATATATACAAAATACATATAAAATATAGCAAATTTCTATAAAAAAATAAGTACAAAAATAATTAAAATTTGCATGAAAATAAATTTACAAAATACACATATATTACGGCAAATTTGTAATAAAAAATACAGAATACAAATAAAATAATGTAAATTCGTATAAAAACAACAACAACACGAAAGCACATAAAATAAAGTAAATTTGCATAAAAATATATAAACAAAAAACACATTAGATAAGGGAAATGCGTATAAAAATATGTATACAAAATACATTTTACTACTAATTTGTATCTAAATATATATACAAATACACATAAAATAACATAAATTTCTATAAAAATATATATTCACAATACACATTAAATAATGTAAATACGTATAAAAATATATATACAAAATACACATAAAATAATGTAAATTCGTATCAAAATAAATAAAATACCAATAAAAGAATGTGTATTTGTATGAAAATAAATATACAAAATACACATAAAATAACGTAAATTTGTATAAAACTATATACAAAAATACACAAAATAATTTAAATTTGTATGAAAATAGGTAAACAAAATACATATAAAATTTGATAAATTTGAATTAAAATATATACAAAATACATAAAATAATGTAAATTTGTATTGAAATAGATATGCAAAATACAAATAAAATAATGTAAACTTGTATCAAAATATATATACGAATACACATAAAATAACGTAAATTTCTATGAAAACATATACACAAAATACACATAAAATTATGTATATACGTATATATATATATATATATCAACAAACCACTTGTGCCAGGAATCGAACCCGTACTTTCTAAATAGAAATCAAGGCGCATACCAACCATGCCACCTGATGAGCTAAAAGACTTCACGCCAGCGGTTGCATTTAAGCAGCCAACCTGACGCCCCCACCCTCTTACGAGGAATGAAAGGTAAAGAAGTCCCGCTCACGCTCGGGGCAGTCGGAAAGAATTTTAATCAATCCCTGACGACACAACGCCGTGGTATATATATCAAGGAACTGTCTTTAACCGACAGAAAAACATCTCAACAAACCACTTGTGCCAGGAATCGAACCCGTTCTTTCTAAATAGAAATGAAGGCGCATACCAACCATGCCACCTGATGAGCTAAAAGACTTCACGCCAGAGGTTGCATTTAAGCAGCCAACCTGACGCCCCCACCCTCTTACGAGGAATGAAAGGTAAAGAAGTCCCGCTCACTCCTCTGGCGTGAAGTCTTGATTTCTCATAGAAGTCTGGATTTGGCACAAGTGGTTTGTATGATGTATTCGGTTAAATATATATATATATATATATATATATATATATATATATATATATATATATATATATATATATATATATATATATATATATATATATATATATATATATATATACAAAATAAACCTAAAATAATGTAATTTTTTATGAAAATAAATAAACAAAATCCCAATAAAAGAAAGTGTATATGTAGGAAAATATTTATACAAAATACACATAAAATAACAAAAATTTGTATAAAATATATATACAAAATACACATAAATAATGTAAATATGTATAAAAAAATATATACAAAATACAAATATAATAATGTTAAATCCGATCAAAAAAAAAACACAGAATGTCAATAAAATAATGTAAATTTGTATGAAAATAAAGATGCAAAATACCCATCAAATAACTCATATTTTTTTTATAAAAATATATATACACAAATACACATAAAATAATTAAATTTGTGTTAAAATAAATATACAAAATGAACATATAATAAGGTAGATTTATTTTGAAAGATGCATTCAAAATATACATAAATCAATGTAAATTTGCTTCAAAATAAATATACGAATACACATCAAATAACTTAAATTTCTATAAAAATATATATACAAAATACACATAAAATGATATAAATACGTATAAAAATATATATATACAAAATACACTTAAAATAATGTAAATTCGTATCAAAATAAACAAACAAATTACCAATAAAAGAACGTGTATTTGTTTGAAAATAAATATACAAAATACACATAGAATAAAGTAAATTTGTATAAAACTATACACAATAACACCCAAAAGTAATTTAAATTTGTATGAAAATACATATACAAAATACACATAAAATAAGTTGAATTTGAATTGAAATATATATACAAAATACATAAAATAATGTAAATTTGTCTCAAAATATTTCAACAAATACACATAAAATAACACAATTTTGTACAAAAATATATAAACAAAATACACATTAAATAATGTAAATACGTATAAAAAATAAATACAAAATACACATATAATAATGTAAATTCATATCAAAATAAATACACAAAATATCAATAAAATAATGAAAATTTGTATGAAAAAAATATATTGAAATTACACATAAAATAACGCAAATTTCTAAAAAAATATATGTAATAAATGCACATAAAATAATTTAAATTTGTATGAAAATAAATATACAAGATACACATAAAATAAATCAAATTTGTTAAAAAAAAAATATAGATTACACATAAAATAATATAAGTTTGTATAAAATAAGAATACAAATGAACACAAAATATAGTAAATTTGTATTAAAATATATATACAAAACACACATTAAATAGTGTAAATGCATATAGAAATATGTATACAAAATACATATGAAATAATCTAAACTCGTATCGAAATAAATATACAAAATATCAATAAAATAATGTCATTTTGAATGAAAATATATATAGAAAATACACATAAAATAACGTAAATACAAATAAAAATATACACATACAATATTTTTCGAATGAAAATAAATATAAAAAATAAACATAAAATAAGATAAATTTGTAATGAAATATATATACAAAATGCACATAAAATATTGTAAATTTGTATCAAAATATATATACAAATACGCATGAAATAATATAAATTTGAATAAAAATATTTATTCAAAATACACATCATATAATGTAAATACGTATAAAAATATATATACAAAGTACATATAAAATAATGTAAACTCGCATCAAAATAAATCAACAAAATACCAATAAAATAATATAAGTTTGAATGAAAATAAATTCACAACATACACAAAACATAACTAAAATTTGTATTAAAATATATACAAAAATACCCAGAAATAATTTTAATTTGTATGAAAATAGATATATAAAATACAAAATTATAGGCTAATTTGTTTTGAAATATATATACAAAATACCAATAAAACAATGTAATCTTTTATCAAAATATATAAACAAATACACATAAAATAACGTATATTTGTATAAAAATATATATACAAAATATACATTAAATAATGTAAATATATACAAAAAATATATACAAAATACACATAGAATAATGTAAAATCAATAATGTAAAATAACGCATATTTGTATAAAAATATATAAAAAAAAATACTCGTAAAATAATTAAATTTGTATTAAAATAAATGTACAATATGCACATACAATAAGGTAAATTTGTACTGAAATAAATATGCAAATTCACATAAAATAATGTAAATTTGTTTGAAAATAGATATACGGATACACATAAAATAACGTAAAATTCTATGAAAATTTATAAACAAAATACATATAAGATGATGTAAATACGTATATATATATATATATATATATATATATATATATATATATATATATATATATATATATATATATATACATTCGTATATATATATATATATATATATATATATATATATATATATATATATATATATATATATATATATATATATATATATATATATAAATGACATCACTTGCTCGTGCCCACGACCTGACTCTTGAATTTTCCACCATCTGGTTAAGACTTCACTGTCATTCTATTACTAAATACATCTGTGCTGTTTATCTCTCACCTAACTCTACCAACTATGTAAAATTCTTTGACTATTTGAATTCTAAAGTGGAGCACATCTTGACCCACTCTCCCTTCGCTGAAATCTCCATCTTAGGAGATTTCAATGTTCACCACCAGCTTTGGCTTTCATCCTCTTTCACTGACCATCCTGGTGAACAAGCCTACAACTTTGCTATCCTCAACGACCTAGAGCAGTTGGTCCAGCACCCTACACGTATTCCCGACCGTCTTGGAGATCGGCCCAACATTCTAGACCTCTTCCTTACCTCAAACCCTTCTGCTTATTCTGTCAAACTGTTCTCTCCGTTGGGCTCCTCCGATCACAATCTTATTTCTGTATCCTGTCCTATCGCTCCTGTACACCCTCTGGACCCACCGAAGAGGCGATGCTTCTGGCATTTTGCTTCAGCTCGGTGGGACGACCTGAGGATGTACTTTTCCGATTTCCCGTGGAATGATTATTGCTTCCAGGATAGAGACCCCTCTGTGTGTGCTCAGCGCATCACAGAGGTGATTGTCTCTGGAATGGAGGCATACATTCCGCGTTCTTTCTCTACTCCTCACGCAAAAAAGCCTTGGTTTAATCACGCTTGTTCTCGTGCTGTCAATGATAGAGAGGTAGCTCACAAAAGGTACCAGAGCCTTCAAACTAATGCTAATTATGAACTTTACATTTCTGCCCGAAATCGTGCCAAATCTATTCTCCGACTAACTTTTTGATAGGTCTGGTACAAATCTTTGCTTTCTAAACTACCCTCCTACGGTTTCTATCCTTCTCTCTGTACCTTTATCTCCAGTTTCCTCTCTGACCGTTCTATTTCTGCCGTGGTAGACGGTCACTGTTCTTCCCCTAAATCTATTAACAGTGGTGTCCCACAGGGTTCTGTCCTATCTCCCACTCTTTTTCTGTTGTTCATTGATGATCTTCTTTCCAAAACGAAATATCCTATCCATTCCTACGCCGATGATTCCACTCTGCATTATTCAACTTCTTTTAATAGAAGACCCACCCTTCAGGAACTTAACGACTCAAGGCTGGAGACTGCAGAACGCTTAGCCTCAGACCTTACTATTATTTCCGATTGGGGCAAGAAGAACCTGGTGTCCTTCAACGCCTCAAAAACACAGTTTCTCCACCTATCCACTCGACACAATCTTCCAAACAACTATCCCCTATTCTTTGACAACACCCAGCTATCACCTTCCTCAACACTAAACATTCTCGGTCTATCCTTAGCTCAAAATCTCAACTGGAAACTTCATATCTCCTCTCTCGCTAAATCAGCTTCCTCGAGGTTGGGCGTTCTGTACCGTCTCCGCCAGTTCTTCTCCCCTGCACAGTTGCTGTCCATATACAGGGGCCTTGTCCACCCTCGTATGGAGTATGCATCTCATGTGTGGGGGGGCTCCACTCACACAGCTCTTCTGGACAGAGTGGAGGCTAAGGCTCTTCGTCTCATCAGCTCTCCTCCTCATACTGATAGTCTTCTACCTCTTAAATTCCGCCGCAATGTTGCCTCTCTCTCTATCTTCTATCGATATTTCCACGCTGACTGCTCTTCTGAACTTGCTAACTGCATGCCTCCCCCCCTCCCGCGGCCCCGCTGCACTCGACTTTCTACTCATGCTCATCCCTATACTGTCCAAACCCCTTATGCAAGAGTTAACCAGCATCTTCACTCTTTCATCCCTCACGCTGGTAAACTCTGGAACACTCTTCCTTCATCTGTATGTCCTCCTGCCTACGACTTAAACTCTTTCAAGAGGAGGGTATCAGGACACCTCTCCTCCCGAAACTGACCTATCTTTCGGCCACCTCTTTGGATTCTTTTTAGGAGCAGTGAGTAGCGGGCTTTTTTTTTATTAATGTTTGCTTTTGTGTGCCTTGAACTGTCTCCTTTGCTGTAAAAAAATATAAAAAAATAAATAAATATATATATATATATATATATATATATATATATATATATATATATATATATATATATATATATATATATATATATATATACACCTAAATAATGTAAATTCGTATCAAAATAAATAAATAAAATTCCATTAAGAGAATGTATATTAGTAGGAAAATGAATATTCAAAATATAAATAAAAGAACTAAAATCTGTATAAAAATATATACAAAAATACACAAAAATAATTTAAATTTACATGAAAATAGATATACAAAATCCACATAAAATTAGGCTAAATTGTTATGAAATACATATACAAAATACACATTAAATAATGTAAATTTGTATGAAAATATATAAACAAATATACATAAAATAATGTAAATTTGTATCAAATATATATACAAAATACACATTAAATAATGTCAATATGTGTAAAAAATATATACAAAATACACATGAAAAAATGTAAAATCTTATCAAAATAAATACATAGAATATCAATAAAATAATGTAAATTTGGATGGAAATAAAGATGCAAAATACTTTACAAAAATGCACATAAAATAATTAAAATTTGTATGAAAAAAAAATTACAAAATACACATATATTACGGCAAATTTGTATTAAAAAATACAGAATACAAATAAAATAATGGAAATTTGTATAAAAACAACAACAACACGAAAGCACATAAAATAAAGTAAATTTGTATAAAAATATATAAACAAAAAACACATTAGATAAGGGAAATGCGTATAAAAATATGTATACAAAATACATTTTACTACTAATTTGTATCTAAATATATATACAAATACACATAAAATAACATAAATTTCTATAAAAATATCTATTCACAATACACATTAAATAATGTAAATACGTATAAAAATATATATACAAAATACACATAAAATAATGTAAATTCGTATCAAAATAAATAAAATACCAACAAAAGAATGTGTATTTGTATGAAAATAAATATACAAAATACACATAAAATAACGTAAATTTGTATAAAACTATATACATAAATACACAAAATAATTTAAATTTGTATGAAAATAGATAAACAAAATACATATAAAATTAGATAAATTTGAATTAAAATATATATACAAAATACATAAAATAATGTAAATTTGTATCAAAATATTTAAACAAATACACATAAAATAACGTAAATTTATTTAAAAATATATGAAAAAAACACATTAAATAATGTAATTACGTATAAGAAACAAAACACACATATATTAATGTAAATTCGTATCAAAATAAATCAACAAAATACCAATAAAATAATATAAATTTTGTGTGGAAATAAATTTACAAAATAAACATTACAAAACTAAAAAAAAAAATTTATTAAAATATATACAAAAATACTTAAAATAATTTAAATTTGTATGAACATCGATATTATATACAAAATACACATAAAATTAGGTAAATTTGTTTTGAAATATATATACAAAATACCCCCAAAATATTGTAAATTTGTAGCAAAATACACAAACAAATACACATAAAATAACGTATATTTGTATAAAAATATATATACAAAATATACATTAAATAGTGTAAATATGTAAAAAAGATATATATAAAATACACAGAGAATTATGTAAAATCGTATCAAACTAAATACACAGAATATCAATAAATTATTGTAAATTTGTATGAAAACAAAGATGCAAAATAGCTATAAATAACGAATATTTGTATAAAAAAATATATATGCAAAAATAAATATTTAATAATTAAATTTGTATTAAAATAAATATACAAAATGCACCTATAATAGGGAAAATTTGTATTGAAATAGATATGCAAAATACACATAAAATAATGTAAATTTGTATCAAAATATATATACGAATACACATAAAATAACGTAAATTTCTATGAAAAAATATTTACAAAATACACATAAAATTATGTAAATACGTATAAAAATATATATACAAAATACACCTAAAATAATGTAAATTCGTATCAAAATAAATCGACAAAATACTAATAAAATTATATAAATTTGTGTGAAAATAAATTTACAAAATACACATAACCTAACTGAAATTTGCATTAAAATATAAATGAAAATACGCAGAAATAATTTAAATTTGTATGAAAATAGATATACAAATTACATATCATATTAGGTAAATTTGTATTGAAATACATATACAAAATACACATAAAATAATGTAAATTTGTATGAAAATATATAAACAAATATACATAAAATAACGTAGATTTGTATAAAATATAAATTCAAAATACACATTAAGTAATATAAATATGTTTAAAATATATACAAAATACAAATAGAATAATGTAAAATCGTATCAAAATAAATACACAGAATATCAATAAAATAATGTAAATATGTATGAAAATAAAGATGCAAAATACCAATAAAATAACGCATTTATATATATTTATATATATATATATATATATATATATATATATATATATATATATATATATATATATATATATATATATATATATATATATATATATATATATATATATATATATATATATATATATATATATATATATATATATACAAAAATACACATAAAATATTGTAAGTTTGTTTCAAAATATAGAAACAAATTGACATAAAATTACGTAAAATTTTATAAAAATATATATACAAAATATACATTAAATAATGTAAATATTTATAAAAAATATGTACACAACAAATATAGAGTGATGTAAAATCGTATCAAAATAAATGAAAAGAAAATCAATAAAATAATGCAAATTTTTAAAAAAATAAAGATGCAAAGTACTCATAAAATAACGCATATTTCTAAAAAAATATATATACAAAAATAAACATAAAATAATTAAATTTGTTTAAAATAAATATACAAAATGCACATACAATAAGATACATTTTTATTGAAATAGATATGCAAAATACACATGAAACAATGTAAATTTGTTTCAGAATTACACATAACGATTACACATAAAATACCGTAAATTTCTATAAAAATATATATACAAAATACACATAAAACGATGTAAATTCGTATAAAAATATATAAACAATATACCAATAAAAGAATGTGTAATTGTAAGAAAATAAATATATAAAATACACATAAAATAACGTAAATTTGTATAAAACTATATACAAAATTACACATAAGTAATTTAAATTTGTATGAATACAGATTAAAAAATACACATAAAATAAAGTAAATTTGTTTTGAAATATATATACAAAATATATAAAATAATGGAAATTTGTATCAAAATATTTAAAGAAATACCCATAAAATAACTTAAATTTGTATAAAAAAATATGAACAAAATATACATTAAATAATGTAAATACGTATAAAAAATATATAGAAAATACACATATAATAATGTAAATTCGAATCAAAATAAATAAACAAAATACCAATAAAATAATTTTAATTTGTATGATAAAATATATACAAAATACATGTAAAATATAGCAAATTTCCATAAAAATATAAGTACAAAAATACATATAAAATAATATAGATTTGCATGAAAATAAATTTACAAAATACACATAAATTAAGGCAAATTTGCATTAAAAAATACAGAATACACATAAAATAATGTAAATTTGTATAAAAAACAACACAAAAGCACATAAAATAAAGTAAATTTGTATAAAAATATATATACAGAAAAAAAACATTAAATAATGGAAATGCGTATAAAAATATATACAAAATACATTTTACTACAAATTTGTATCAAAATATATATACAAATACACATAAAATAACTTAAATTTGTATAAAAATATATATACACAATTCACATTAATGTAAATATGTTAACGAATTTTAAGCGTCATTTTTAACGTGGTTAATGTAACGTGTTACGTTTAAGTTTAAGGCTCGAACTGTTATCTCACGTCAGGTCCGGTGTTGCGTTGCCTGCGTTCTCCAGTTGATTGAAGTGGTTGAGACAACACAATAGACTTTTAGTTAAGTGATGTGTGGCCGAGCGGTAGCCGTTATAAGTTCACTTTAGTTCACTCTCTGTGGTTAATACAAATACCAAATGTATTTTAACTATATTAAGTTGTATACAAAGTTTACAGTTTACGTGAGCGAGACGCACGAAATCAGAGACAGCCACACCGCTGCAGGGCGCGGGGAGGCAGAGCACCGCTCGCCTGCCCGTCACCCGTCTTCTCTCCCTTCTCCGCGTTGTTCGCCCGTTTTATTTGCTTGTAGTTCGTCCGGAAGGGTGTGGGTTCCGGTTGATGACGGCTGATGAAAGTCATCATTTGCTGATCCTAGTGTCAGTTCATCACAGCTTCCCACGGACAAAAGCACGACGTGTTGTTAGACATCCTGTTGTGCGACACCGACCGGGTGTCGCCACACGTACAGTCATACATACACATGTACATTATAATATATACATTACATCGCTCGGTTCTCTAAAAGTCGCGACCTCGCGAGTCACCCGACCTTTTAAAGCAGTGTACCTACCCATGTTATATTCGCACAATATGTACTAGTTAAACGAAGTCCTGTTATTGCATTAAAAAAATATATATACAAGTCAGAGCCCGCCTAACGATACAGCATCGGGAAATGCCAATGCTAATAAAAATAATCATGGAAGTAACATGAAATGGGCAAAGTACATACAGGGCGAGGTAAACAGGGTTAGAGTCGTGGACATGGAAGCTCAGTACTATTCCGAGAAAACAAAATAATAGCTCGAAAAATTATTTACATGACACATCCTAGTAAAATTAAATTGACTAAACACTCATTAGGATACATGGTAATGGAGCTATTTGGAATAGTAAAAAGAAAAAGGAACAATCCTTGAAGAAGATCTGCTACACACTGAACCTTCGAGTCACACCTGGACACAAAACTGTCGCAGAGAAACACTCATCCGTTGCGTGACAATTAATTGCCAGTGTCGTTACCCTCGGCACGCCTTCGAGACGGGTGGGGTTTACAACAATAGATAAGGTTGTGTGAAAAGAGGTAATGTTATCCGTAGAGTCTCCTAATAGTTACAATGTGATAACAAGGACAAGTCTGGAGAACCTTTGAAGCATCGGCAGTCAGCACCACTAACTCCTAATACTCCGTTTTTCAGGTCTACAGTACTATAAAAGAAAATCCTGTCACCAAGTTGTGAAATCACTGTTGTAACAAATCTCACTGAAATATATAATTCCAGCATAATTGATTAAAGTAATTCCAGCATTAATAAACATCAAATGAAAAAGACAAATTTCCACCTATCCCTCGATCGTAACGAACGTGGATGACTGACATCTTTGACGCCAAAAATAATTCCCGTAACGGATAACAGTGGTATGTCAAGCAAAGGGTAAGTAAGACTTGTCTGCTTACTTCCAAAGCTTACATATATTCACATGCTGGTTACGATAAAAGTTAGGGACACCATCTGCTCAAGTTAAGTTAAGTCTGTCAGTGCAGAGAAAAAGTATGTTTTAAGCAGAAGCACATGAGGTTCAAGGTTAAATTGTACCCCACCCTATGTTAGTCTACAACCTCGGTTATTACGGCTCCAATTAAATTAAGAAGACTGACTGCCTTGCATTAACTCAGCAATAAAAGAAAATAGTGGGTTAAAGTGAAAAGTATTACTCAAGCACTCCCCTTCTCGCATGAAAAAGATGCAGGCAAAAGCTTAGGAACCAAACATAAATTAGTAGATGCGAGGATGCAGGTTATAGTCGTGTGGTGGAAAGATACACAAAGCAGCGTCAGGCTGAACCTCAAGCCGGCGCTAGTCCTTGGAGACGATCACTATGCACCATTCTGTGCAAATAAAAAGATCGTAAAGCTCAAATTTCCAACCACCTATTTATCTGACTATTTCTGCCTAAACCACGGGTAAAAGAACACACCAAGGATTTTTTTATTACCGCTGGTGACACCCAAAAAGGCTTAGGTCAGAGGGTCGCGAAGGCCCCCCTCCCCGACGAACGTGTCGACGGCAAACGAAGCTTCAAAAAGGACCCAAAACTACTTTAAATGCCATAAAAGTTGGCTGATAAAACCGTGTAGGTTGCCAGTGGGGCTGTAGTCAAGGGATACTGCACTCCTTCGAAGAGGAACTTTAAGGACAATCATGTACATAAGGAACTCTATTAATAATCCAGCATTAGCTACAGAAATGGTTTCTCCATCTGTCCAGTTTCCTTGTTTAAAACACGAGATCAAATCAGTAGATAGCCTATAGGCGTCCACTGGCCTATTAAAAAGGCCACTCGTTTGCAGTGTCCACAGCAAAATTTTATACCCTTTACGAGGCTGTGTTGCCCATCTTCCCCAAATGTTTCAAGAAAAAATGACCGAAACGCATCATAATCCTTCCGTCCTGTGAACGCGCTCCTGTTTATGAGGGCCGTCGTTCCCGTTCCCGGGATTGACCTTCGAGCGGCTGAGATATATTTTATCTCCCGGATTTGACACGAATGAAATGTCCATGACAATCTAACTTTGAAACAAGAAGTCCCTGGCCGAATAATCTGCCTCCCTTGCTACCCTGCGAAAGGCCTAACTGCTGTTGCTGTTAGTGGGTGATTAGGGGCAGAAGCCATTGTGGGATTAGTAAGGTAAGTAAATACCTCTTGGTTACACATGCAGCGTAAGAGGAGCAAGCACCCTTTGAAGACTGCTACACTCCTTTTTTTTTTTTTTTTTTTTTTTTTTACGTTGTTGCCTATTGCGCCGGTAGGCATCTTCCCGGTGGGGCCTGATGGTCGGCCCAAGGCTTCTTCCAGGTGGGACCTGATGGTCGGCCCAGCCCCTTACATGAGAACAGTTACCGTTATCCTTGACGGCACTGTTATTTCTCTCTACCCACCCCTCATAGCCCTCGGGTCAGGTTTCTCTGCCATTAAAAGAGTTACTAGTAAAATGAGGAGTAAAAGGATAAAAGAAAAAAAATATTGCTGCAAAAATAAGTAAAGTAATAATCATTCACCGCTAAGTATGTGCTCACTCCTCCCCTATGCTTTTAAAATGCATAATAAAAGAGGAAAAAGAATAATGAGTGAGGCTTAGCAAGACAAAACTTCACTGTGCAATAAAACACACAAAAGAAAGGAGAAAAGAAAATGAATGATTATACATGAAATGCGTAACCATGTTACTCAAGAAAAATATTAAACATCCACACGCCAGAAAATTCAACAGCTGAAAAATCTAATAGATTAGATACGGCCCCACACGCCTAAACACGTGAACATAATAATAGTAATGCACCTGAAATAATGTTGCAAGTGGTGTAATTACTGAAACCGTATCAATGAGTGTCAGCTATAATGTGTTAAAAAAAACTCGAAGACAGCAACTCGATACCCCACTACTCAGCACGCACGCGTCCTTCGCCTTGCTGGTGACAAGGGCAGGGGTGCAGGGGTGGCAGGGTCTGCCGTCCCCCGTCTGGTAGCGGTGGTGGGAGTGGCGGCGGGCAGACAATATACGCCCACCAGTCACCCTCAAAGGTCCGAGTTGCCTGGCGAAGATAAGTGCGCACCTGCGACGAGTTGTGTCGTAGGAAGGAACAAATGTCTGGACACCTCCAAGGAAACTTGGTTGTGTGGAGGTGCGAGGCGGGACGCGCGGGTTGTGTGGAGGTGCGGGGCGGGGCGGGGTGTGCTCTCGGGTGCTGCTGTGTGCTGACTCGACTCACTGGGGTCGGGTGAGTCGCGAGGTCGCGACTTTTAGAGAACCGAGCGATGTAATATGTATATTATAATGTACATGTGTATGTATGACTGTACGTGTGGCGACACCCAGTCGGTATCGCACAACAGGATGTCTAACAACACGTCGTGCTTTTGTCCGTGGGAAGCTGTGATGAACTGACACTAGGATCAGCAAATGATGACTTTCATCAGCCGTCATCAACCGGAACCCACACCCTTCCGGACGAAATACAAGCAAATAAAACGGGCGAACAACGCGGAGAAGGGAGAGAAGACGGGTGACGGGCAGGCGAGCGGTGCTCTGCCGCACCGCGCCCTGCAGCGGTGTGGCTGTCTCTGATTTCGTGCGTCTCGCTCACGTAAACTGTAAACCTTATGTAGTACAACTGTTAATATAGTTAAAATACATTTGGTATTTGTATTAACCTGAGAGAGAGAACTAAAGTGATACGTATAAAAAAAATATATATACAAAATACATGTGGAAAATATGTAGCCACTTATTGGGGTAAACCCTCTGAAATCCCCTCACCTTCGTAGGTGTGGCTCACAGTTAAATGCTGGGTTTATAAAAAGGTGTTCAGGTTTCTACTCACATAAAAGGGAGATGGATTCCAGTTATTTGAATGTTGTCCTCGTACCCTAAACAAACCACTGAAAAGGGCGAAACGTAATGATTTAGTGAATTGTTGTGAAAGTTAATTTATTTAGCATGACAAGCTCAGCTGATTCTGAACTATTAATATAATTTACCTGAGGTTTGTTGTTTTCATGCTCCGTAACGACACCGCTTATTCGTGGTGCCGAACACTTTACTGCCCTTCTGTCGCGTGGACCTTATGACGCACCACACGTACAGTACTGCTTCATACGCAACGTCTCCGATTCTCTTGAGTCGTGCGTATTTCTTTCCCCTCCTAACACCTCACCTATTTGGCCAAATTAGGATTAATGCTAGAAAGGTACTTAGCTGTATCCATCAGGGTGTTAATGACAGGCAGCAGTATGTTGATCGACGAATCCTAGTTGTTAGTAGTATAGTAGTCGGGGCGTCGTGTCTGCTCGCCGAATCTGGTAAGACTGGTGATGCGGGAGCAGTATTGTAGTTTGACGTGTCCCGGCAATAAGTAGTAGAAATCCAGGGCGTCGACTGCTTGCCGTGTCTAAGTAAATATCGAGCCCGACGGTGGACCTCAACCAGCGCCGACCCGTCTTCTTTCAATAGCCATAAGCTGCTGCCTCTGACAGGCTCGCTTCCTCTCTCGCTGCCTTCCCTCGCACTCTGAAGCGCTATTCGAAGCAGCTCTTTGAAGCATAGTTTTATCTAAGTTAGTTTGCTGGTTAACTTATTTTTTATTTGTTAGCTGTGTAATCTAGTCCTCTCCTCGTAAGTAGGAGTAGCATTTCTGTTGTTGCTGTTAGCTGTGTAATCTAGTCCTCTCCTCGTAAGTAGGAGTAGCATTTTTGTTGTTGCTGTTAGCTGTGTAATCTAGTCCTCTCCTCGTAAGTAGGAGTAGCATTTTTGTTGTTGCTGTTACCTGTGTAATCTAGTCCTCTCCTCGTATGTAGGAGTAGCATTTTTGTTGTTGCTGTTACCTGTGTAATCTAGTCCTCTCCTCGTAAGTAGGAGTAGCATTTTTGTTGTTGCTGTTACCTGTGTAATCTAGTCCTCTCCTCGTAAGTAGGAGTAGCATTTTTGTTGTTGCTGTTAGCTGTGTAATCTAGTCCTCTCCTCGTAAGTAGGAGTAGCATTTTTGTTGTTGCTGTTAGCTGTGTAATCTAGTCCTCTCCTCGTAAGTAGGAGTAGCATTTTTGTTGTTGCTGCTAGCTGTGCAATCTAGTCCTCTCCTCGTAAGTAGGAGTAGCATTTTTGTTATAATTACTCCCCCCATTTTTTTTGTAGTTTTATTTTTATTATTCCCTGTCAAATAAATTTTTGACAATACACATAATATAATGTAAATTCGTATAAAAAAAATAAATAAAATACCGGTAAAAGAATATGTATTTGTATGAAAATAGATATACAAAATACACAAAATAAGGTAAATTTGAATTAAGATATATATACAAAATACATGAAGTAATGTAAATTTGTATCAAAATATTTAAACAAATACACATAAAATAACGTAAATTTGTTTTAAAAAAATGAACAAAAAAAACATTAAATAATGTAAATACGTATAAAAAATATATAAAAAATCACATATATATTAATGTAAATTCGTATCAAAATAAATAAAAAAAATACCAATAAAATAATATAAATTTTGTGTGAAAATAAATTTGCAAAATACATATAAAATTAGGTAGATTTATTTTGAAATATATATAAAAATTACCAGTAAAATATTGTAAATTTGTAGCAAAATATATAAACAAATACACATAAAATAACGTAAAATTCCATAAAAATATATATACAAAATATACATTAGATAATGTAAATATGTGTAAAAGATATAAACAAAATACACAGAGAATAATGTAAAATCGTATGAAACTAAATACACAGAATATCAATAAAATAATGTAAATATGTATGAAAATAGAGAAGCAAAATAGCTATAATTAACGCATATTTGTATAAAATATATTTATACAAAAATACATATCAAATAATTCAATTTGTATTAAAATAAATATACAAAATGAACATACAATAGGGAAAATTTGTATTGAAATAGATATGCAAAATACACATAAAATAATATAAATTTGTATTAAAATATATATACGAATATACCTAAAATAAGGTAAATTTCTATGAAAATATATATAAAGAATACACATAAAATGATGTAAATACGTATAAAAATATATATACAAAATACACTTAAAATAATGTAAATTCGTATCAAAATAAATCGACAAAATACCAATAAAATGATAAAAATTTGTGTAAAAATAAATTTACAAAATACACATAACATAACTAGAATTTGCATTAAAATATATACGAAAACACCCAGAAATAATTTAAATTTGTATGAAAATAGATATACAAAATACACATTATATTATGTAAATTTGTATTGAAATACATATACAAAATATACATAAAATAATGTAAATTTGTATGAAAATATATAAACAAATACTCATAAAATAACGTAAATTTATATAAAATATAAATTCACAATACACATTAAGTAATATAAATGTCTATAAAAAATATATACAAATACAAATAAAATAATGTAAAATCGTATCAAAATAAATACACAGAATATCAATAAAATAATGTATATTTGTATGAAAATAAAGATGCAAAATACCACTAAAATAACGCATTTCTTTATGAAAATATATATACAAAAATACACATAAAATATTGTAAGTTTGTATCAAAATATAGAAACAAATTCAAATAAAATTACGTAAAATTATATAAAAATATATATACAAAATATACATTAAATAATGTAAATATTTAAAAAAAATATATATACAAAACAAACATAGAATAATGTAAAATCATATCAAAATAAATGAACAGAATATCAATAAAATAATGTAAATTTTCCTGAAAATAAAGATGCAAAATACCCATAAAATAACGAATATTTGAATAAAAAAAATATATACAGAAATACACATAAAATAATTAAATTTGTATTAAAATAAATATACAAAATGCACATACTGCAAGGTAAATTTGTATTAAAATAAATATGCAAAATACACATAAAATAATGTAAATTTGTATCAAAATATATATACGAATACACATAAAATAACGAAAATTTCTATGAAAACATATATACAAAATACACATAAAGTGATGTAAATACGTATAAAAATATATATACAAAATACACCTAAAAAAATGTAAATTTGTATCAAATAAATAAACAAAACTCCAATAAAAAAATGTACATTTGTAGGAAAATAATTATTCAAAATACATGTAAAATATCTAAAATTTGTATAAAATATATAAAAAAATACACATACATAATCTCAATATGAATGAAAATAGATATACAAAATACACATAAAATTAGGTAAATTTGTATTGAAATACGAATACAAAATACACATAAAATAATAATAAATTTGTATGAAAATATATAAAGAAATACATATAAAATAACGTAAATTTGTATGAAATATAAATTCAAAATACATATTAAGTAATTTAAATATGTATAAAAAATATATACAAAATACAAATAGAATAATGTAAAATCGTATAAAAAAAATACACAGAATATCAATAAAATAATGTAAATTTTCTTTGAAAATAAATATGCAAAATACCGATAAAATAACGCATTTTTTTATGAAAATATATATACAAAAATACACATAAAATATTAAATTTGTATTGAAATATATATACAAAATGCACATACAATAGGGTAAATTTGTATTGAAATAGATATGCAAAATGCACATAAAACACTGCAAATTTGTTTCTAAATATATATATATATATATATATATATATATATATATATATATATATATATATATATATATATATATATATATATATATATATATATATATATATACAAAATACCCATAAAATGATGTATATACGAATTAAAATATATATACAAAATACACATATAATTATGTAAATGCGTATAAAATATGAATACAAAATACATATGATATAATCTATATTCGTATCGAAATAAATAAACAAAATACAAATAAAATATAGTGAAAGAAAATATATATACAAAATCCAAATAACATAACGTAAATACCAATACAAATATACACATTAAATAATTTAAATGTGAATGAAAATAAATATACATAAAAAACATATAATAAGGTAAATTTATCATGAAATATATATATATATATATATATATATATATATATATATATATATATATATATATATATATATATATATATATATATATATATATATATATATATATATATATGTATAAAATACACGTAAAATAATGTAAATTTGTATCAAAATATATATACAAATACATATAAAATAACATCAATTTATATAAAAATATATATACAAAATAAACATTAAATAACGTAAATACGTATAAAAATATATATTCAAAAGAACACATAAAATAATGTAAATTCGTATGAAAATAAATCAACAAAATACCAATAACATAATATAAATTTGTGTGAAAATAAATTTACAAAATACACATAACATAACTTAAATATGTAGTAAAATATATACAAAAATACCCAGAAATAATTTAAATTTCCATGAAAATAGATATACAAAATAAGCATAAAACTAGGTAAATTAGTTTTGAGATATATATACAAAATGCCGATAAAATATTGTAAATTTGTATCAAAATATATAAACAAATACACATAAAATAACGTAAATTTGTATAAAAATATATATACAAAATATACATTATATAATGTAAATATGTATAAAAAATATATAAAAAATACACACAGAATAATATAAAATCGTATCAAAATAAATGAACAGATATTCAATAAAATTATGTAAATTTGTATGAAAATATAAATGCAAAATACCCATTAGATAACGCATATTTGTATAAAAATATATATACAAAAATACACATAAAATAATTAAATTTGTATTAACGTAAATATACAAAATGCATATACAATAAGGTAAATTTGTATTGAAATAGATATGCAAAATACACTTAAAATAATGTAATTTTGTATCAAAATATATATACGAGTACACATAAAATAACGTAAATTTCTATGAAAATATATTTTGAAGATATACATAAAATGATGTAAATACGTATAAAAATATATATACAAAATACACCTAAAATAATGTAAATTTATATCAAAATAAATAAACAAAATTCCAATAAAAGAATGCATATTTGTGGAAAAATAAATATACAAAATATACATCAAATAAATAAAATTTGTATAAAAATATATACAAAAATTCACAAAAAATAATTTAAATTTGTATGAAAATACAAAATACACATAAAATTAGATAAATTTGTATTGAAATACATAAACAAAATAGACATTAAATAATGTAAATTTTTATGAAAATATATAAACAAATACACATAAAATATCGTAAATTTGTATAATATATATATATATATATATATATATATATATATATATATATATATATATATATATATATATATATATATATATATATATATATATATATATATATATATATATATATATATATATATATATATATATATATATATATATATATATATATATATATATATATATAGAAAATAAACATAAAATAAAGTAAATAAGTATACAAATATATATACAAAATACACATAAAATAAGGTAAACTCGGATCAATATAAATAAACAAAATACCAATATATGAATGCGTATTTGTATGAAAATAAATATACAAAATACACACAAAATAACGCAAATTTGTTTAAAGCTATATACAAAAATAAACAAAATGATTTAAATATGTATGAAAATAGATTTACACAATTCACATAAAATAAGCTAAATTTGAATTTAAATATATATACTAAAAACATAAAATAATGTAAATTTGTATCAATATATTTAAAGAAATACACATACAGTAACGTAAATTTGTATAAAAATATATCAACAAAATTCACATTAAATAATGTCAATACGTAAAAAAAAAAAAAATATATATAATACGTATAAAATAACGCAAATTTCTATAAAAAATATATGTACAAAAATACACATTAAATAATTTCAATCTGTATGAAAATAAATATTCAAAATACACATATACATTATTATTTTATTTGTGTAAAAAAAAATACAGAATACACATAAAATAATGTAAATTTGTATGAAAAACAACACAATTGCACATCAAATAAAGTAAATTTGTATAAAAAATATATATACAAAACACACACTAAATAATATAAATGCGGATAAAAAATATGTATAAAAAATACATATGAAATAATCAAAATTCGAATCGAAATAAATAAACAAAATACCAATAAAATAATGTAATTTTGAATGAAAATATATATACAAAATACACATAAAATAACGTAAATACAAATACAAATATACTCATAAAATAATTTAAATTTCAATGAAAATAAATATACAAAGTAAACATAAAATAGGGTAAATTTGTATTGAAATATATATACAAAATACACATAAAATAACGTAATTTTGTATCAAAATATTTATACAAAATACACATTAAATAATATAAATACGTATAAAAGTAAAATACAAAGTACACATAAAATAATGTAAATTCGTATGAAAATAAATCTACAAAATACCAATAAAAAAATATAGATTTGTGTGAAAATAAATTTACACAATACACATAACATAGTTAGAATTTGTATTAAAATGTATACTAAAATACCCAGAAATAATTAAAATTTGTAGGAAAATATATATACTAAATACACATAAAATTATTTAAATTTGTTTTGAAATATATATATACAAAATACCCATAAAATATTGTAAATTTGTATCAAAATATATAAACAAATACACATAAAATAACGTAAATTTGTATATATATACATATATACACTATATATACACTATATATATATATATATATATATATATATATATATATATATATATATATATATATATATATATATATATAAATTATACCTTAAGTAATGTAAGTATGTATAAAAAATATATACAAAATACACATAGAATAATGTAAAATAGTATCAAAATAAATAAACAGAATATCAATAAAATAATATAAATTTGTATGAAAATAAAGATGCAAAATACCCATAAAATATCGCATATTTGTAAAAAAATATATATACAAAAATACACATAAAATGATTAAATTTGTATTTAAATAGATATACAAAATTCAAATAAAATAATGTAAATTTATTTGAAAATATAAATACGAATACACATAAAATAACGTACATTTCTATGAAAATATATATACAAAATACACATATAATGTTGTAAATACGTATAAAAATATATATATACAAAATACACCTAAATAATGTAATTCTTTATCAAAATAAATAAACAAAATTCCAATAAAAGAAAGCATATATATAGGAAAATAATAATACAAAATACACATAAAATAACTAAAATTTGTATAAAATATATATACTAAATACGCATAAATAATGTAAATATGTATAAAAAAATATATACAAAATACAAATATAAAAATGTAAAATCCTATCAAAATAAATACACAGAATATCAATAAAATAATGTAAATATGTATGAAAATAAAGATACAAAATACCCATCAAATAACGCAAATTTAAAATTTATATATATATAGATATATATATATATATATATATATATATATATATATATATATATATATATATATATATATATATATATATATATATATATATATATATATATATATATATATATATATATATATATATATATATATATATATATATATATATATATATACAAAAATACACATAAAATAATTAAGTTTGTATTAAAATAAATATACAAAATGAACATATAATAAGGAAAATTTATATTGATATAGATATGCAAAATGCATATAAAACAATGTAAATTTGCTTCAAAATATATATACGAATACACATAAAATAACTCATATTTCTATAAATATATATATAAAAACTACACATAAAATGATGTAAATACGTATAAAAATATATATACTAAATACACATAAATTAATGTAAATTCATATCAAAATAAACAATCAAAATCCCAATAAAAGAATGTGAATTTGTATGAAAATAAATATATAAAATACACAAAGAATAAAGTAAATTTGTATAAAACTGTATACAATAATACACAAAAGTAATTTAAATTTATGAAAATAGATATACAAAATACACATAAAATAAGCTAAATTTGAGTTGAAATATATATACAAAATACATAAAATAATGTAAATTCGTATCAAAATATTTCAACAAATACTCATAAAATAACACATATTTGTACAAAAATATATCAACAAAATACACATTAAATAATGTAAATACGTATAAAAAATATATACAAAATTCACATATAATAATGAATATTCGTATCAAAATAAATACACTAAATACCAATAAAATAATGAAAATTTGTATGAAAAAATATATACAAAATACACATAAAATAACGCAAATTTCTATAAAAATATATGTACAAAAATGCACATAAAATAATTTAAATTTGTATGAAAATAAATATACAAAATACACATAAAATAAAGCAAATTCGTTAAAAAAAAATACAGAATACACATAAAATAATATGTTTGTATAAAATAACAACACAAATGCACGTAAAATGAAGTAAATTAGTATTAAAATATATATACAATACACACATTAAATAATGTATATGCGTATAAAAATATGTATTCAAAATACATATGAAATAATCTAAACTCGTATCGAAATAAATAAACAAAATACCAATGAAATAATGTAATTTTGAATGAAAATATATATAGAAAATACTTATAAAATAATGTAAATACAAATAAAAATATACACTTAAAATATTTTAAGAGAATGAAAATAAATATAAAAAATAAACATAAAATAAGGTAAATTTGTAATGAAATATATATACAAAATACACATAAAATAATGTAAATTTGTATCAAAATATATATACAAATACACATGAAATAACATAAATTTGTATAAAAATATATATTCAAAATTCACCTTAAATAATGTAAATACGTATAAAAATATATATACAAAGTACACATAAAATAATGTAGATTCGTATCAAAATAAATCAACAAAATATCAATAAAATAATATAAGTTTGAATGAAAATAAATTCACAACATACACATAACATAACTAAAATTTGTATAAAGATGTATACAAAAATACCCATAAACAATTTAAATTTGTATGAAAATATATATACAAATTACACAAAATTAAGTTAATTTGTTTTGAAATATATATACAAAATACCAATAAAATATTGTAAATTTTTTATCAAAATATATAAAGAAATACACATAAAATAACGAATTTTTTTATAAATATATATATACAAAATAAACATTAAATAATGTAAATATGTACAAAAAATATATACAAAATACACATAGAAGAATGTAAAATCGTATCAAAATTAATCAACAAAATATCAATAAAATAATGTAAATTTGTTTGAAAATAAAGATGCAAAATACCGATGAAATAACGCATATTTGTATAAAAATATATATACAAAAATACTCATAAAATAATTAAATTTGTATTAAAGTAAATATACAAAATGCACATACAATAAGGTAAATTTGTACTTAAATAGATATGCAAAATACACATAAAATAATGTAAATTTGTATCAAAACATATATACGAATACACATAAAATAACGTAAATTTCTATGAAAATATATATACAAAACACATATAAGATGATGTAAATACGTATAAAAATATATATACAAAATACACCTAAATAATTTAAATTCGTATCAAAATAAATAAACAAAAATCCATTAAAAGAGTGTATATTTGTAGGAAAATGAATTTTCAAAATATAAATAAAATAACTAAAATTTGTATAAAAATATATACAAAAAACACGAAAATAGTCTCAATTTTTAAAAAAAATAGATATACAAAATACACATAAAATTAGGCAAATTTGTAATGAAATACATATACAAAATACACATAAAATAATGTAAATTTGTATGAAAATATATAAACAAATACACATAAAATAACGTAAATTTGTATAAAATATATATACAAAATACACATGAAATGTTGTAAATATGTATACAAAATATATATAGAAAATACTCATGGAAAAATGTAAAATCGTATCAAAATAAATACATAGAATATCAATAAAATAATGTAAATTTGGATGGAAATAAAGATGCAAAATATCCATAAAATAACGCATATTTTAATAAAAATATATATAGAAAAATATACATAAAATCATTAAATTTGTATTAAAATCAATATTCCAAATGCACATACAATAAGGTAAATTTGTATTGAAATAGATATGCAAAATACACCGAAAGTAAAGTAAATTCGTATCGAAATAAATAAACAAAATTCCATTAAAAGAATGTATATTTGTAGGAAAATGAATATTCAAAATATAAATAAAATAACTAAAACTTGTATAAAAATATATACAAAAATACACAAAAATAATTTCAATTTGTATGTAAATAGATATACAAAATACACATAAAATTAGATAAATTTGTATTGAAATACATATACAAAATACATATAAAATAATGTAAATTTGTATGAAAATATATAAACAAATGCCCATAAAATACCTAACGTAAATTTGTATAAAATATATATAAAAAATACACATTAAATAATGTAAATATGTATAAAAAATATAAACAAAATACACATAGAATAATGTAAAATCGTTTCAAAATAAATACACAGAATATTAATAAAATAATCTAAATTTGTATGAAAATAAAGATGCAAAATACCCATAAAATAACGCATTTTTTTTTTAATATATATACAAAAATACACATAAAATAATTAAATTTGTATTAAAATAAATAAAATTTAAATTTGTATGAAAATAGATATACAAATTACACAAAATTAAGTTAATTTGTTTTGAAATATATATACAAAATACCAATAAAATATTGTACACATAAAAAATACACATAAAATAACGATTTAAAAAAAAAAAATATATATACAAAATAAACATTAAATAATGTAAATATGTCCAAAAAATATATACAAAATACACATAGAAGAATGTAAAATCGTATCAAAATTAATCAACAAAATATCAATAAAATAATGTAAATTTGTTTGAAAATAAAGATGCAAAATACCGATGGAATAACGCATATTTGTATAAAAATATATATACCAAAATACTCATAAAATAATTAAATTTGTAAATTTGTAAATATACAAAATGCACATACAATAAGGTACTGAAATAGATATGCAAAATACACATAAAATAATGTAAATTTGTATCAAAACATATATACGAATACACATAAAATAACGATAAAATACCAATAAAAGAATGTGTAATTGCAAGAAAATAAATATATAAAATACACATAAAATAACGTAAATTTGTATCAAACTATACAAAAAATTACACATAAGTAATTTAAATTTGTATGAATATAGATATAAAAAATACCCATAAAATAAGCTAAATTTGTTTTGAAATATATACACAAAATATATAAAATAATGTAAATATGTATCAAGATATTTAAACAAATACCCATAAAATATCGTAAATTTGAATTAAAATATATGAACAAAATACACATTAATAATGTAAATACGTATAAAAATAAATAAACAAAATACCAATAAAATAATGTTAATTTGTATGAAAAAATTTATACAAAATACATATAAAATATAGCAAATTTCTAAAAAAATATAAGTACAAAAATGCACATCAAATACTTTATATGTGCATGAAAATAAATTTACAAAATACACATAAATTAAGGCAATTTTTTATTAAAAAAACACAGAATATACATAAAATAATGTAAATTTGTATAAAAACAACAACAACACAAAAGCACATACAATAAAGTAAATTTGTATAAAAATATATATACAAAAAACACTTTAGATAAGGGAAATGCGTATAAAAATATGTATACAAAATACATTTTACTACTAACTTGTATCAAAATATATATACAAATACACATAAAATAACATAAATTTGTATAAAAATATATATACACAATACACATTAAATAATGTAAATACGTATAAAAATATATATACAAGATACACATAAAATAATGTAAATTCGTATCAAAATAAATAAAATACCAATAAAAGAATGTGTATTTGTATGAAAATAAATATACAAAATACACATAAAATAACTTAAATTTGTATAAAACTATATACAAAAATACACAAAATAATTTAAATTTGTATGAAAATAGATATACAAAATACACATAAAAGAATGTAAATTCCAATTAAAATATATATACAAAATACATAAAATAATGTAAATTTGTATCAACGTAAACGCATAACGTAAATTTATTTAAAAATATATGAAGAAAAAAACACATTACATAATGTAATTACGTATAAAAAAAATATATGCAAAACACACATATATTAATGTAAAATCGTATCAAATAAATCAACAAAATACCAATAAAAGAATATAAATTTTGTGTCAAAATAAATGTACAAAATACACATTACATAACTAAAAAAAATATTAAAATATATACAAAAATACTTAAAATAATTTAAATTTGTATGAAAATAGATATACAAGATACACATAAAATTAGGTAAATTTGTTTTGAAATATATTTACAAAATACCCCAAAAATATTGTAAATTTGTAGCAAAATATATAAACAAATACACATAAAATAACGTATATTTGTATAAAAATATATATACAAAATATACAATAAATAGTGTTAATATGTATAAAAGATATACACAAAATACACAGAGAATAATGTAAAATCGTATCAAACTAAATACACAGAATATCAATAAAATAATGTAAATTTGTATGAAAATAAAGATGGAAAATAGCTATTAATAACGCATATTTGTATAAAAATATATAAACAAAAACACATATTAAATAATTAAATATGTATTAAAGTAAATATACAAAATGCACATACAATAGGGAAAATTTGTATTGAAATACATATGCAAAATACACATAAAATAATGTAAATTTGTATCAAAATATACATACGAATACACATAAAATAACGCAAATTTCTATGAAAATATATATACAAAATACACATAAAATGATGTAAATACGTATAAAAATATATATACAAAATACACCTAAAATAATGTAAATTCGTATCAAAATAAATCGACAAAATACCAATAAAATTATATAAATTTGTGTGAAAATAAATCTACAAAATACACATAACATAACTAAAATTTACAATAAAATATAAATGAAAGTACCCAGAAATAATTAAAATTTGTATGAAAATAGATATACAAATTACACATCAAGTTAGGTAAATTTGTATTAAAATTCTTATACAAAATACACATAAAATAATGTAAATTTGTATAAAAAAATATAAACAAATACACATAAAATAGCTTAAATTTGTATAAAATATAAATTCAAAATACACATTAAGTAATATAAATATGTATAAAAAATATATACAAAATACAAATAAAACAATGTAAAATCGTATCAAAATATATAAACAGAATATCAATAAAATATTGTAAATTTGTATGAAAATAAAGATGCAAAATACCAATAAAATAACGCATTTTATTATGAAAATATATATACAAAAATACACATAAAATATTGTAAGTTTGTATCAAAATATAGAAACAAATTCACATTAAGTTACGTAAAATTGTATTAAAATACAAGTACAAAATATACATTAAATAATGTAAATATTTATAAAAAATATATACTAAACAAACATAGAATAATGGAAAATCGTATCAAAATAAATGAACAGAATATCAATAAAATAGTGTAAATCTTTATGAAAATAAAGATGCAAAAAACCCATAAAATAACGCATATTTCTATTAATATATATATATACAAAAATGCACATTAAATAATTAAATTTGTATTGAAATAAATCTACATAATGCACATACAGTAAGGTAAATTTGTATTGAAATAGATATGCAAAATACACATCAAATAATGTAAATTTGTATCAAAATATATATACGAATACGCATCAAATAACGAAAATTTCTATGAAAATATATATACAAAATACACATAAAATGATGTAAATACGTATAAAAATATATATACAAAATACACCTAATATAATGTAAATTTGTAAATTATGGGTAGGCGGTGGCCGAACTGGTAGCGTACTGGACCCACATTCGCCGCGTGATGGACGACGCGGGTTCGAATCCTCACGCTACCACTCGGATTTTTCAGTCACCGCCGAGTGGCTTAAAACTACCCACATGCTGTCCTGAAGACCACCCATCAACCCGGACTCTAGAGGAAGCCGCCAAGCGAATCAAGAACGAGTTCCGGGGGGCAGCATGAGCCAATGCAAGATGGCGCAACTATAAACACTCGCCTGCGCCAGAACGGGCTGGGCCGACCATCAGGCCCCACCTGGAAGAAGCCTTGGGCCGACCATCAGGCCCCACCGGGAAGATGCCTACTGGCGCAATAGGCAACAACGTAAAAAAAAAAAAAAAAAAAAAAAAAAAAAAAAAATCAAAATAAATAAACAAAATTTCAATAAAAGAATGTATATATGTAGGAAAATAAATATACAAAATATTTTTAAAATAACTAAGAATTTGTATAAAATATATACAAAAATACACATAAATAATCTCAAAATGTATGAAAATAGATATACAAAATACACATGGAATTAGG
The DNA here is from genome assembly GCF_024679095.1 of Eriocheir sinensis. Classification (NCBI taxonomy): domain Eukaryota; kingdom Metazoa; phylum Arthropoda; class Malacostraca; order Decapoda; family Varunidae; genus Eriocheir; species Eriocheir sinensis. The sequence continues at coordinate 324,641 of NW_026112274.1, forward strand.
TAAATTTGTATTGAAATACATATACAAAATACACATAAAATAATGTAAATTTGTATGAAAATATATAAACAGATACACATAAAATTACGTAAATTTGTATAAAATATAAATTCAAAATACACATTAAGTAATATATATATGTATAAAAAATGTATACAAAATACAAATAGAATAATGTAAAATCGTATCAAAATAAATACACAGAATATCAATAAAATAATGTAAATTTGTATGAAAATAAAGATGCAAAATACCAATAAAATAACGCTTTTTTTTAATATATATACCAAAATACACATAAAATATTAAGTTTGTATTAAAATAAATATACAACATGCACATACAATAAGGTAAATTTTTATTGAAATGGATATGCAAAATACTCATAAAAAAATGCAAATTTGTTCCAAAATATAGAAACGAATACACATAAAATAACGTAAATTACTATAAAATATATATATATACAAAATACACATAAAATGATGTATATTTGTGTAAAAATATATAAACAAAATGCACATAAAATAATGTAAATGCGTATAAAAATACGAATAGAAAATACATATGATATAATCTATATTCGTATCGAAATAAATAAAAAAAATACAAATAAAATATAGTAATTTTGAATGAAAATATATATACAAAATCCAAATAACATAACGTAAATACAAATACAAATATACACATAAAACAATTTAAATTTAAATGAAAAAATATATACATGAAAAACATAAACTTAGGTAAATTTGTTATGAAATATATATACAAAATACACGTAAAATAATGTAAATTTGTATCAAAATATATATACAAATACAGATAAAATAACATAAATCTGTGTAAAAATATATTCAGAATACACATTAAATAATGTAAATACGTATAAAAATATAAAAACAAAGTACACATAAAATAATGTAAACTCGTATCAAAATCAATCACCAAAATACCAATAAAATAATATAAATTTGTGTGAAAATAAATTTACAAAATACACATTGCATAACTAAAATATGTATTAAAATATAAACAAAAATACCCAGAAATAGTTTATATTTCCATGAAAATAGATATACAAAATACGCATAAAACAAGGTAAATTTATTTTGAAATTTATATACAAAGTGCCCATAAAATATTGTAAATTTGGATCAAAATATATAAAAAATACACATAAAATCACGTAAATTTGTAAAAAATATATATACAAAATATACCTTAAATAATATAAATATGAATGAAAAATATAGACAAAATACACATAGAATAATGTAAAATCGTATCAAAATAAATAAACAGAATATCAATAAAATAATGTAAATTTGTATGAAAATAAAGATGCAAAATACCCATAAAATAACGCATATTTGTATAAAAATATATATACACAAAATACACATAAAATAATTAAATTTGTATTAAAATAAATATACAAAATGCACATACAATAAGGTAAATTTTTATTGAAATTTATATACAAAATACATTAAATAATGTAAATTTGTATCAACATATTTAAACAAATTCACATAAGATAACGTATATTTGTATAAAAATATATAAACAATATACACATTAAATAATGTAAATGTCAACATCTTGCTTCTTCTAATTCTTCCCGTGACTTCTGGCATCTAGCCAAAAATATCTCGTCCAAATTTACGTCTTCCTCTTTCCCTCCTCTTCTTAACCCTGACGGCAGCACTGCCGTCTCATCTGTCTCTAAGGCTGAAATCTTCGCTCAAACTTTCTGTAAGAACTCCACCCTGGACGATTCTGTGCATATTTCTCCTTCTCATCCCCCCTCTGACTCATTTATGCCTGTTATTAAAATTCTTCCAAATGATGTTTTCTATGCCCTTTCTGGCCTCAACTCTCAGAAGGCTTATGGACCTGTTGGAGTGCCTCCTATTGTCCTTAAAAACTGTGCTTCCGTGCTAACACCCTGCATGGTCAAACTATTTCGTCTCTGCCTATCAACATCTACCTTTCCTTCCTGCTGGAAGTACGCCTTTGTACAGCCTGTGCCTAAGAAGGGTGACCGGTCCAATCCCTCAAACTACCGCCATAAAGCTTTACTTTCATGTCTATCTAAGGCTTTTGAATCAATCCTTAGCCGGAAGATTCAAAAGCACCTTTCCATTTCTAACCTTCTATCTGATCGCCAGTATGGGCTCCGCAAGGGGCGTTCTACTGGTGATCTCCTTGCCTTCCTAACTGACTCTTGGTCATCCTCTCTTAGCCGTTTCGGTGAAACCTTTGCTATTGCGCTGGACATATCAAAAGCTTTTGATAGGGTCTGGCACAAATCTTTGCTTACCAAACTACCCTCCAACGGTTTCTATCCTTCTCTCTGTACCTTTATCTCCAGTTTCCTTTCTGACCGTTCTATTTCTGCTATGGTGGACGGTCACTGTTCTTCCCATAACCCTATTAACAGTGGTGTCCCACAGGGTTCTGTCCTATCTCTCACCCTCTTTCTGTTGTTCATTGATGATCTTCTTTCCAAAACGAACAGTCCTATTTATTCTTACGCCGATGACTCCACTCTGCATTACTCAACTTCTTTTAATAGAAGACCCACTCCATAGGAACTTAACAATTCAAGGCTGGAGGCAACAGAACGCTTAGCCTCAGAATTACTATTATTTCCGATTGGGGCAAGAGGAACCTGGTGTGGTTCAATGCCTCAAAAACACAGTTTCTCCACCTATCCACTCGACACAATCTTCCAAAGAACTATCCCCTATTCTTCGACAACACTCAGCTATCACCTTCTTCAACACTAAACATTCTCGGTCTATCCTTAACTCAAAATCTCAACTGGAAACTATATATCTCATCTCTTAGTAAATCAGCTTCCTCTAGGCTGGGCGTTCTGTACCGTCTTCGCCAGTTCTTTTCCCCCGCACAGTTGCTGTCCATTTACAGGAGCCTTGTCCGCCCTCGTATGGAGTATGCATCTCATATGTGGGGGAAAGTCCTCTCACATAGGTCTCCTTGACAGAGTGGAGTCAAAGGCTCTTCGTTTCATCAACTCTCCTTCTAATACTGATAGTCTTCTACCTCTCAAATTCCGCCGCTATGTTGCCTCTCTTTCTATCTTTTATCGATATTTTCATGCTGACTGCTCTTCTGAACTTGCTAACTGCATGCCTCCCCCCCTCCCACGGCCCCGCTTCACACGTCTCTCTACTCTTGCTCATCCCTATACTGTCCTAACCCCTTATGCAAGAGTCAACCAGCATCTTCACTCTTTCATCCCTCACGCTGGTAAATTCTGGAGCAATCTTCCTTCATCTGTATTTCCTCCTGCCTACGACTTGAGCTCTTTCAAGAGGAGGGTATCAGGACACCTCTCCTCCCGAAATTGACCTCTCTTTTTGGACACTCCTTTGATCTCTATTCAAGAGAAGTGAGTAGCGGGCTTTTTTTTTTCTTTTTCTTTAAGCCTTTGAACTGTCTTAGCTGAAAAAAATACGTACACAAAATATATACAAAATACACACATAATAATGTAATTTCGTATATATAAACAAAATACCAATAAAATAAGGTAAATTTGTATGAATAAATATTTACAAAATACACATAAAATAATGCAAATTTCTATAAAAATATATGTACAAAAATGCACATAAAATAATTAAAATTTGTATGAAAATAAATATACAAAATACACATAAAATAAGGCAAATTTGTATTAAAAAAATACAGAATACACATAAAATAATGTAAATTTGTATAAAAATATATATAAAAAACACACATTAAATAATGTAAATGTCTATAAAAAATATGTATACAAAATACACATGAAATAATCTAAATTCGTATCGAAGTAAATAAAAAAAATACCAATAAAATAATGTAATTTTAAATGAAAATATATATACAAAATACACATAAAATACCGTAAATACAAATACATATATACACCTAAAATAATGTAAATTCGATTCAACATAAATAAACAAAATTGCAATGAAAGAATGCATATTTGTAGAAAAATATATATTCAATATACACATAAAGTAAATAAAATTTGTATAAAAATATATACAAAAATACAAAAAAATAACTAAAATTTGTATGAAAATATATAATACACATAAAATTAGGTAAATTTGTATTAAATACATATACAAAATACACATAAAATAATGTAAATTTTTGTGAAAATATATAAACAAATACACATAAAATAACGTAAAATTGTATAAAATATATATACAAAATACACATTAAATAATTTAAATATGTATAAAAAAAATATATACAAAATACAAATGGTATAATCAAAGATCCTATCAAAATAAATACACAGAATATCAATAAAATCATGTAAATTTGTATGAAAATAAAGATGCAAAATACCCATAAAAAACGCATATTTTTATAAAAATATATATACAAAAATACACATAAAATAATTATATTTGTATTAAAATAAATATACAAAATGCACATATAATAAGGTAAATTTGTATTGAAATAGATATGCAAAATACACGTAAAACAATGTAAATTTGTTTCAAAATATATATACTAATACACATAAAATAAAGTGAATATATATAAATATATATATATATATATATATATATATATATATATATATATATATATATATATATATATATATATATATATATATATATATATATATGTATATATATATATATATATAATAAATAATATACAAAATACACATAAAATAAGATAAATTCATTATCAAAAGAAATTAACAAAATACCAATAAAGAATGCGTATTTGTATGAAAATACACGTAAATAACGCAAATTTGTTTAAAACTATATACAAAATACGCAAAATAATAAAAATGTATGAAAATAGATATACAAATACACATAAAATAAGCTAGATTTGAATTGAAAAATATATATATATATATATATATATATATATATATATATATATATATATATATATATATATATATATATATATATATATATATATATATATATATATATATATATATATATATATATATATATATATATATATACATATATATATATATATATATATATATATATATATTTATATATATGTATATATATACAAACTTCTAATTTAATGTGTATTTTGTATATCTATTTCATACAAATTTAAATTATTTCTAGTATTTTTTATTAATATTTTAAAGCAAATTCTATATGTGATGTGTATTTTGTAAATTTATCACACAAATTTATATTATTTTAATATTTTTTGTGATTTATTTTGATATATAATATTTAAGGTGTATTTATATATATTTTTATACGTATTTATATAATTTATGTTATATATATATATATATATATATATATATATATATATATATATATATATATATATATATATATATAAATATATATATATATATATATATATATTTTTTTTTTTTTTTCATAGAAATTTACGATATTTTATATGCATTTGTATATATATTTTGATACAAATTCTCATTATTTTATGTTTATTTTTGCTTATTTATTTCAATACAAATTTTCCATATTGTATGTTCATTTTGTATATTTATTTTAATGCAAATTTAATTATTTTATGTGTGTTTTTGTATAAATATTTTTATACAAATATGCGTTATTTATAGCTATTTTGCATCTTTATTTTCATACAAATTTACTTTATTTTATTGATATTCTGTGTATTTATTTTGATACGATTTTACATTATTCTCTGTGTAATTTGTTTATATCTTTTATACATATTTACACTATTTAATGTATATTTTGTATATATATTTTTATACAAATTTACGTTATTTTATGTGTATTTGTTTATATATTTTGCTGCAAATTTACAATAATTTATGGGAATTTTGTTTAAATATTTCAAAACAAATTTACCTAATTTTAGGTGTATTTTGGAAATTTATTTTCAAACAAAATCTATATTATTTTATTGGTATTTTGTTGATTTATTTTGATACGAATTTACATTAATATATGTGTGTTTTGTATATATTTTTTATACGTATTTACATTATTTAATGTGTTTTTTGTTCATGTATTTTTAAACAAATTTACGTTATTTGATGTATTTTGTATATATATTTTAATTCAAATTTACCTTATTTTATGTGTATTTTTTATGTCTATTTTCATACAAATTTAAATTATTTTGTGTATTTATGTATATAGTTTTATACAAATTTACGTTATTTTATGTGGTATTTTGTTTATTTATTTTGATACGAATTTACATTATTTTATATGTTTTTGTATATATATATATATATATATATATATATATATATATATATATATATATATATATATATATATATATATATATATATATATATATATATATATATATATATATATATATATATATATATATATATATATATATATATATATATATTATACGTATTTACATTATTTAATGTGTATTGTGTATATATATATTTTTTTTTAAATCTATGCTATTTTATGTGTATTTGTATATATATTTTGATACAAATTTGTAGTAAAATGTATTTTGTGTACATATTTTTATACGCATTTCCATTATTTAAAGTGTTTTTGGTATACATATTTTTATACAAATTTAATTTATTTTATGTGCTTTTGTGTTGTTGTTTTTTATACAAATTTACATTAATTTGTGTGTATTCTGTATTTTTTTATACAAATTTGCCTAAATTTATGTGTATTTTGTAAATTTATTTTCATGCAAATTTAAATTATTTTATATGCATTTTTGTACTTATATTTTAATAGAAATTTGCTATATTTTATATGTATTTTGTATATATTTTTTCATACAAATTATTATTATTTTATTGGTATTTACTTTATTTGTTTTGATACGAATTTACATTATCATATGTGTGTTTTCTATATATTTTTATACGTATTTACATTATTTAATGTGTATTTTGTTCATATATTTTTATACAAATTTACATAATTTTATGGGTATTTGTTTAAATATTTAGATAAAAATTTACATTATTTTATATATTTTGTATATATATTTCAAAACAAATTTAGCTTATTTTATGTGTATTTTATATATCTATATTCATTCAAATTTAAATTACTTATGTGTAATATTGTATATAGTTTTATACAAATTTACGTTATTTTATGTGTATTTTATATATTTATTTTCTTACAATTACACATTCTTTTATTGGTATTTTTTTTATATATTTTCTACAATTTACATCGTTTTATTTGTATTTTGTATATATATTTTTTAAAGAAATTTAATTATATATATTGTATATATATATATATATATATATATATATATATATATATATATATATATATATATATATATATATATATATATATATATATATATATATATATATATATATATATATATATATATATATATATATATATATATATATATATATATATATATATATATATATATATATATATATATATATATACTATATATATATAGTTTTATGCGTATTATGTATATCAATTTTCATGGAAATTTGAATTATTTCTGGGTATTTTTGTATATATTTTAATGCATATTTTAGTTATGTTGTGTGTATTTTATAAATTTATTTTCAAATAAATTTATATTATTTTATTGGTATTTTGTTGATTGATTTTCATACGAATTTACATTATTTTATGTGTACTTTGTTTTTACATTTTTATACGTATTTACATTATTTAATATGTATTACGATTATATTTTTACACAAATTTATGTTATTTATGTGTGTTGGTATATATATTTTCAAACAAATTTACATTATTTTACGTGTATTTTGTATATATGTTTCATAACAAATTTACCTTATTTTATGTTTTTCATGTATATTTATTTTCATTCAAATTTAAATTGTTTTGTGTATATTTGTATTTGTATTTACGTTATGTTATTTGGATTTTGTATATATATTCCCATTCAAAATTACTATATTTTATTTGTATTTTGTTTATTTATTTCGATATAAATATAGATTATATCATATATATTTTGTATTCACATTTTTATACGCATTTACATTATTATATGTGTATTTTGTTTATATATTTTTATAGAAATTTACGTTATTTTATGTGTATTCGTTTATATATTTTGGAACAAATTTGTATTGTTTTATGTGTATTTTGCATATCCATTTCAATAAAAATTTACCTTATTTTATGTGTATGTTGTATAATTATTTTAATACAAATTTAATATTTTATGTGTATTTTTGCATAAATATTTGATACGATTTTACATTATTCTATTTGCATTTTGTATATATTTTTTAAACATATTTATATTACTTAATGTGTATTTTGAATTTATATTTTATACAAATTTACGTAATTTTATGTGTTTCAATTTATATATTTTCATACAAATTTACATTATTTTATGTGTATTTTGTATATGTATTTCAATACAAATTTACCTAATTTTATGTGTATTTTGTATATCTATTTTCATACATATTGAGATTATTTATGTGTATTTTTGTATATATTTTATACAATTTTTTTGTTATTTTATATATATTTTGTATATTTATTTTCCTACAAATATACATTCTTTTATTGGAATTTTGTTTATTTATTTTGATACAAATTTACCTTATATTAGGTGTATTTTCTATATATTTTTTTATACGTATTTACATTATTTAATGTGTATTTTGTTCATATATTTTTATACAAATTTACGTTATTTTATGGGTATTTGTTTAAATATTTTGATAGAAATTTACATTATTTTATATATATTTTTTTATATATATTTCAAAACAAATTTAGCTTATTTTATGTGCATTTTTTATATCTAATTTCATACAAATCTAAATTACTTATGTGTAATTTTGTATATAGTTTTATACAAATTTACGATATTTTATGTGTATTTTATATATTTATTTTCTTACAATTACACATTCTTTTATTGGTATTTTGTTTATATATTTTTATACGAGTTTACTTCATTTTATGTGTATTTTGTGTATATATTTTTTTTTATAGAAATTTACGGTATTGTATGTGTATTCGTATATATATATTTTGAAACTAATTTACATTGTTTCATGTGTATTTTGCATATCTATTTCAATACAAATTTATCTTATTGTATGTGCATTTTGTATTTTTATTTTAATACAAATTTACGTTATTTTATGTGTATTTGTTTATATATTTTCATACTAATTTACATTATTTTATGTGTATTTTGCATATGTATTTCAATACAAATACAAACTTATGTGTAATTTTGTATATAGTTTTATACAAATTTACGATATTTTATGTGTATTTTATATATTTATTTTCTTACAATTACACATTCTTTTATTGGTATTTTGTTTATATATTTTTATACGAGTTTACTTCATTTTATGTGTATTTTGTGTATATATTTTTTTTTATAGAAATTTACGGTATTGTATGTGTATTCGTATATATATATATATATATATATATTTTGAAACTAATTTACATTGTTTCATGTGTATTTTGCATATCTATTTCAATACAAATTTATCTTATTGTATGTGCATTTTGTATTTTTATTTTAATACAAATTTACGTTATTTTATGTGTATTTGTTTATATATTTTCATACTAATTTACATTATTTTATGTGTATTTTGCATATGTATTTCAATACAAGTTTTCTTAATTTTATATGTATTTTGTATATCTATTTACATATAATTTAAAAATATTTTTGTGTATTTTTGTTTATATTTTTTTACAAATTTTAGTTATTTATGTGTATTTTGTATATTTATTTTTCAACAAATATACATTCTTTTATTGCAATTTTGTTTATTTATTTTGATACGAATTTATATTACTTTAGGTGTATTTTGCATATCTATCTCAATACAAATTTACCTTATTGTATTTGTATTTTGAATATTGATTTTAATACAAATTTAATTATTTTATGTGTATTTTTGTTTATATATATTTATTAAAATCTGCGTTATTTTATATGTATTTTGCATCTTTATCTCCATCCAAATTTACATTATTTTATTGATATTCTATGTATTTATTTTGATACGATTTTACATTTTTCTATGTGTATTTTGTATATATTTTTTATACATATTTACATTATTTAATTTGTATTTTGTATATATATTTTATACAAATTTACGTTATTTTATGTGTATTTGTTTATTTATTTTCATACAAATTTACGTTATTTTATGTGTAATTTGTATATGTATTTCATTACAAATTTGCCTAATTTTATGTGTATTTTGTGTATCTATTTTCATACAAATTGAAATTATTTTTCTGTATTGTTGTATATGTTTTTATACAAATTTAAGTTTTTTTTTTTTTTTTTTTATTTATTTTTTTTTTTTTTACGTTGTTGCCTATTGCGCCGGTAGGCATCTTCCCGGTGGGGCCTGATGGTCGGCCCAAGGCTTCTTCCAGGTGGGGCCTGATGGTCGGCCCAGCCCGTTCTGGCGCAGGCGAGTGTTTATAGTGGCGCCAACTTGCATTGGCTCATGCTGCCCCCCGGAGCTCGTTCTTGATTCGCTTGGACGGCTTCCTCTAGAGTCCGGGTTGATGGGTGGTCTTCAGGACAGCATGTGGGTAGTTTTAAGCCACTCGGCGGTGACTGAAAAATCCAAGTGGTAGCGTGAGGATTCGAACCCGCGTCGTCCATCACGCGGCGAATGTGGGTCCAGTACGCTATCACTTCGGCCACCGGCTACCCATATATTTATATTTTGATTATTCATTTTCCTACAAATATATACATTCTTTTAATGGAATTTTGTTTATTTATTTCTATATGAATTTACATTATTTAGGTGTATTTTGTATATATATTTTTATACGTATTTGCATCATCTTATATGTATTTTGTATGTATATTTTTATAGAAATTTACGTTATTTTATGTGTATTCATATATATATTTTGATACAAATTTACATTATTTTATGTGTATTTTGCATATCTATTTCAGTACAAATCTATCTTATTGTATGTGCATTTTGTATATTTATTTAAATAAAAAAATATTATTTTATGGGTATTTTTGTATATATATTTTTAAACAAATATGCGTTATTTTATGGGTATTTTGCATCTTTGTTTTATACAAATTTACATTATTTTATTGATATTCTGTTGATTAATTTTGATACGATTTTACATTATTCTATGTGTATTTTGTATATATTTTTTGTACATATTTACATTATTTAATGTATATTTTGTATATATATTTTTATGCAAATTTATGTTATTTTATGTGTATTTGTTTGTATATTTTGATAAAAATTTACAATGTTTTATGGATATTTTGTATATATATATTTCAAAACAAGTTAACCTAATTTTGTGTATTTTGTATATTATTTTCATACAAATTTAAATTATTTCTGGGTATTTTTGTATATATTTTAATACACATTTTAGGTATGTCATGTGTATGTTGTGAATTTATTTTCATTCAAATTTATATTATTTTATTGGTATTTTGTTGAATTATTTTGATACGAGTTTACATTATTTTATGTGTACCTTGTATATATATTATTATACGTATTTACATTATTTAATATGTATTTTGAATATATATTTTTATACAAATTTATGTTATTTCATGTGTATTTGTATACATATTTTGATACAAATTTACTTTATTTTATGTGTATTTTGTATATATATATATTTCATTACAAATTTATCTTTTATTATGTTTATTTTTTTATATTTATTTTCATTCGTTTAAATTATTTTATGTGTATATTTTTATTTGTATTTACGTTATTTTATGTGTATTTTCTAGATATATTTTCATTCTAAATTACATTATTTTATAGGTTTTTGTTTATTTATTTCGATACGAGCTTAGATTATTTCACATGTAATTTGTCTAAATATTTTTATTCGCATTTACATTATATAATGTGTTTTTTGTATATATATTTTTATACAAAGTTACTTTATTTGATGTGCATTTGTATTGTTTTTTTTATAAAAATTTACATTATTTTATGTGTATTCTGTATTTTTTTTACACAAATAAAATAATAATGTATATGTGTATTTTGTTTATTTATTTTCATACAAATTGAAATTATTTAACCTGCATTTTTGTTCACATATTTTCATGGAAATTTGCGATATTTTATATGTATTTTGTATATATTTTTTTATACGTATTAACATTATTCAATATGTTTTTTGTGTATATATTTTTATACAAATTTGTTTAAATATTTTGATACAAATCTACATTATATTATGTTTTTTGAATATATATTTCAATTCAAATTTAGCTTATTTTATGTGTATTTTGTATATCTATTTTGTGTATTTTTGTATATAGTTTTAAACAAATTTGCGTAATTTTTTTTGTATTTTTGTATATCTATTTTCATACAAATACGCATTCTTTTATTGGCATTTTGTTTATTTATTTTGATACGAGTCTACCTTATTTTATGTGTATTTTGTATATATATTTTTATACGTATTTACAGCATTTTATGTGTATATATATATATATATATATATATATATATATATATATATATATATATATATATATATATATATATATATATATATATATATATATATATATATATATATATATATATATATATATATATATATATATATATATATATATATATATATATATATATATATATATATATATATATATATATATATATATATATATATATATATATATATATATATATATATATATATATATATATATATATATATATATATATATATATATATATATATATATATATTTACATTGTTTGATGTGCATTTTCCATATCTATTTCGATAAATTTATCTTAATATATGTGTATTTTTTATATTTATTTCAATACTAATATAATTATTTGATGTGTATTTTTGTATATATATTTTTATAAAAATATGCGTTATTTTATGGGTATTTTGCATCTTTATTTTCACATAAATTTACATTATTTTATTGATATTCTGTGTATTTATTGTGATAAGATCTTAGGTTATTCTATTTGTATTTTGTATATATTTTTTTATACATATTTACATTATTTAATGTGTATTTTGTATATATATTTTATACAAATTTACGTTATTTTATGTGTATTTGTTTATATGTTTTCATAAAAATATACATTATTTTATGAGTATTATGAGTATGTATTTCAATACAAATTTACCTAATTTTATGTGTAATTTTTATTTAGTGTGTATTTTTGTAGATAGTTTCATACAAATTTTATTTATTTTATGTGTATTTTGTATATTTATTTTTTCTACAAATATGAATTCTTTTATTGAGAAATTGTTTATTTATTTTGATGCAATTTACATAATTTTAGGTGTTTTTGTATATATATATATATATATATATATATATATTTATATATATATATATATATATATATATATATATATATATATATATATATATATATATATATATATATATATATATATATGTATTTACATAATTTTATGTGTATTTTCTAAATATATTTTCATAAAAATTTACGCTATTTTATGTGTATTCGTATATATATTTTGTTACAAATTTACATTATTTTATGTGTATTTTGCATATCTATTTCAATACAAATTTACCTTATTGTATATGCGCTTTCTATATTTATTTTAATACAAACTTAATCATTTTATGTGTATTTTTGTATATATATTTTTATACAAATATGCGATATAATTTTATTGATATTCTGTTTATTTATTTTGATACGATTTTACATTATTCTATGTGTATACAGATTTACAATATTTTATGGGTATTTTGTATAAGTATTTCAAAACAAATTTACTTGATTTTATATGTATTTAATATATCTATTTTCATACTAATTTAAACTATTTCTGGGTATTTTTGTATATATTTTAATACAAATTCTAACTATGTTATGTGTATTTTGTAAATTTATTTTCACACAAATCTATATTATTTTACTGGTATTTTGTTGATTTATTTTGATACGAATTTACATTATATTATGTGTACTTGGTATATATACTTTTATACGTATTTATATTATTTAATGTGTATTTTGTATATATATATATATATATATATATATATATATATATATATATATATATATATATATATATATATATATATATATATATATATATATATATATATATATATATATATATATATATATATATATATTGATGCAAAATTACTTTTTTATGTGTATTTTGTATATATATTTTATTATAAATTTACCCTATTTGATGTTTATTTTGTATATTTATTTTCATTCAAATTTAAACTATTTTATGTGTATATTTGTATTGGTATTTATATTATTTTATGTGTATTTTGTATATATATTTTCATTCAAAATTACATTATTTTATTGGTATTTTGTTTATTTATTTCGTTACGAATTTAGATTATTTCACATGTATTTTGTCTAAATATTTTTATCCGCATTTACATTATTTAATGTGTGTTTTGTATATATATATATTTATACAAATTTACATTATTTGATGTGCATTTGTGTTGTTTTTTATGCAAATTTACATTAGTTTATGAGTATTCTGAATTTTTTTACGACAAATAAAATAATAATAAATATTTGTATTTTGTATATTTGTTTCATACAAATTTAAATTATTTAATGTGAATTTTTGTACATATATTTTTATAGAAATTTGCGTTATTTTATATGTATTTTGTATATATTTTTTATACGTATTAACATTATTTAATGTGTATTTTGTTTATATTATTTTATACAAATTTAAGTTATTTTATGTGTATTTCCTTAAATATTTTGATACAAATGGACATTATTTTATGTTTTTTTATATATATATTTCAATTCAAATTTAGCTTATTTTATGTGTATTTTGTATATCTATTTTCATACATATTTAATTTATTTTGTGTATTTTTGTATATAGTTTTAAAGAAATTTGCGATAATTTATGTGTATTTTATATATTTATTTTCATACAAATACGCATTCTTATATTTGTATTTTGTTTATTTATTTTGATACGAATTTACCTTATTGTATGTGTATTTTGTATACATATTTTTATGCGTATTTAAAATATTTTATGTGTATTTTGTATATAAATATATATATATATATATATATATATATATATATATATATATATATATATATATATATATATATATATATATATATATATATATATATATATATATATATATATATATATATATATATATATATATATATATATATATATATATATATATATATATATATATATATATATATATATATATATATATATATATATCTATATATATATTCTTCGCCGCGTGATGGACTACGGGCTCGAATCCTCACGCTACCACTCGGATTTTCAGTCACCGCCGAGTGGCTTAAACTACCACATGCTGTCCTAAAGACCACCCATCAACCCGGACTCTAGAAGCCGTCCAAGCGAAAGTACGAGTTCCGGGGGCAGCATGAGCCAATGCAAGATGGCGCCACTATAAACACTCGCCTGCGCCAGAACGGGCTGGGCCGACCATCAGGCCCCACCTGGAAGAAGCCTTGGGCCGACCATCAGGCCCCACCGGGAAGATGCCTACCGGCGCAATAGGCAACAACGTAAAAAAAAAAAAAAATATATATATATATATATATATATATATATATATATATATATATATTTATATATATATATATATATATATATATATATATATATATATATATATATATATATATATATATATATATATATATATATATATATATATATATATATATATATATATATATATATATATATATATATATATATATATATATTTTAGATATTTATTTTATTTTTATTGTATTCGGATATATATTTTTAACCAAATTTACATTGTTTTATGTATATTTTGCAAATCTATTTCCATACAAATTTACCTTATTATATGTGCATTTTGTATATTTTTAAAATACAAATTTAGTTATTTTATGTGTATTTTTGTATATATATATAAACATATATATATATATATATATATATATATATATATATATATATATATATATATATATATATATATATATATATATATATATATATATATATATATATATATATATATATATTTTTTTTTTTAAATATGCGTTATATTATGGGTATTTTGCATCTTTATTTTCATACAAATTTACATTATTTTATTTATATTCTGTGTATTTATCTTGATAGGATCTTACATTATTCTATTTGTGCTTTGTATATATTTTTTTATACAAATTTACTTTATTTAATGTGTATTTTGTATATATATTTTATATAAATTTACGTTATTTTATGTGTATTTGTTTATATATTTTCAAAAAAAATTACATTATTTTATGTGTATTTTGTGTATGTATTTCAATACAAATTTACCTAATTTAATCTGTATTTTGTATTTTCCTACAAATTTAAAATTTTTGGTGTGTATTTTTGTATATATTTTTATACAAATTTTATTTATTCTATGTTTATTTTGTATATTTATTTTTCTACAAACATGCATTCTTTTATTGGAATTTTGTTAATTTATTTTGATATGAATTTGCATTATTTTAGGTGTATTTTGTATATATATTTTTATACGTATTTATATCATTTTATGTGTATTGTCTATATATATTTTCATAGAAATTTACATTATTTTATGTGTATTCGTATATGTATATTTTTATACAAATTTACGTTATTTTATAAGTATTTTGCATATCTATTTATATACAAATTTACCTTATTGTATATGTATTTTTCATATTTATTTTAATACAAATTTAATTATTGATGTGTATTTTTGTATATATATTTTTATACAAATATCCGTTATCTTATGGGTATTTTGCTTTTTTATTTTCATACAAATTTACATTATTTTATTGATATTCTGTTCATTTATTTTGATGCGATTTTCTATTATTTTATATGTATTTTGTATATATTTTTTATACATATTTACATTATGTAATGTATATTTTGTATATATATACGTATACAAATTTACGTTATTTTATGTGTATTTGCTTACATATTTTGATACAAATTTACAATATTTTATGGGCATTTTGTATATATACTTCAAAACAAATTTACCTAGTTTGATACGTATTTTGTATATCTATTTATATGGAAATTTAAACTATTTCTGGGTATTTTTGTATATATTTTAATACATATTTTAGTTATGTTATGTGTATTTTGTAAATTTATTTTCACATCAATTTATATTATTATATTGGTATTTTGTTGATTGATTTTTATACGAATTTACATTATTTTATGTGTACTTTGTATTTATATTTTTATACGTATTTACATTATTTAATGTGTATTTTGAATATATATTTTTATACAAATTTATGTTATTTTATGTGTATTTGTATATATATTTTGATACAAATTTACAATTATTTTACGTGTATTTTGTATATATTTTTCATAACAAATTTACCTAATTTTATATTTTTTTATGTATATTTTTTTTTATTCATATTTAAATTATTTTATGTGTATATTTGTTTTTGCATTTACGTTATGTTAATTGGATGTTTTATATATATTTTCATTCAAAATTACTATATATTATTTGTATTTTGTTTATTTATTTCGATACGAATATAGATTATATCATATGTATTTTGTATTCATATTTTTTTACGCATTTATATTATTACATGTGTATTATGTATATATATATATATATATATATATATATATATATATATATATATATATATATATATATATATATATATATATATATATATATATATATATTTATATATTTATATATTCATACGTATATACATCACTTTATGTGTATTTTGTATATATATATTTTTTATAGAAATTTACGTTATTTTATGTGTATACGTTTATATATTTTGAAACAAATTTGCATTGTTTTATGTGTATTTTGCACATCCATTTCAATACAAATTTACCTTATTGTATATGCATTTTGTATATTTATTATAATACAAATTTAATATTTTATGTGTATAAAATGCGTTATTTTATTGGTATTTTGCATCTTTATTTTCATACAAATTTACATTGTTTTATTGATTTTCTGAGTATTTATTTTGATACGATTTTACATTATTCTATTTGTAATTTGTATGTATTTTTCATACATATATATATTACTTAATGTGTATTTTGAATTTATATTTTATACAAATTTACGTTATTTTATGTGTATTTTTTGATATATTTTAATACAAATTTTATTATTTTATGTGTATTTTTGTATATATATTTTTATACAAATATGCGTTATCTTATAGGTATTTTGCCTCTTTATTTCTATACAAATTTACATTATTTTATTGATATTCTGTTTATTTATTTGAATACGATTTTATATTATTCTTTGTCTATTTTGTATATATTTTTCATACATGTTTATATTATATAATGTATATTTTCTATATATATTTTTATACAAATTTACGTTCTTTTATGTGTATATGTTTATATATTTTGATACAAATTTACAATATTTTATATGCATTTTGTATATATATTTCAAAACAATTTTACCTAGTTTTATGCGTATTTTGTATGTCTATTTTCATGGAAATTTAAATTATTTCTGTGTATTTTTAGTATATATTTTAATACATATTTTAGTTATGATATGTTTATTTTGTAAATTTCTTTTTACACAAATTTATATTATTATATTGGTATTTTGTTGATTGATTTTGATACGAATTTACATTATTTTATGTGTACTTTGTATTTATATTTTTATACGTATTTACATTATTTAATGTGTATTCTGAATATATATTTTTATACAAATTTACGTTATTTTATGTGTATTTGTTTATATATTTTCATACAAATTTATATTATTTTATGTGTATTTTGTATATTTATTTCAATACAAATTTACCTAATTTTATGTGTATTTGTATCTCTATTTACATACAAATTAAAATTATTTTCGTTTTTTTGTGTGTGTTTTTTTTATACAAATTTTATTTATTTATGTGTATTTTGTATATTTATTTTTCAACAAATATACATTCTTTTATTGCAATTTTGTTTATTTATTTCGATACGAATTTATTTTACTCTACGTGTATTTTGCATATCTATTTCAATACAAATTTATTTTATTGTATGTGCATTTTAAATATTGATTTTAATACAAATTTAATTATTGTATGTGAATTTTAATATCTTTATTAAAATATGCGTTATTTTATGGGTATTTTGCATATTTATTTCCTTCCAAATTTACCTTATTTTATTGATATTCTATGTATTTATTTTGATACGATTTTTCATTTTTCCACGTGTATTTTGTATATATTTTTTATACATATTTACATTATTTAATGTGTATTTTGTATATATATTTTATACAAATTTACATTATTTTATGTGTATTTTTTATATGTATTTCATTATAAATATGCCTAATTTTAATGGAATTTTGTTTATTTATTTTGATACGAATTTACATTATCTAGGTGTATTTTGTATATATATTTTTATACGTATATACATCATCTTTTATGTTTTTTGTATATATATTTTCATACAAATTTAAATTATTTTATAGATATTCTGAGTATTGATTTTGATACGATTTTACATTATTCTATTTGTATTTTGTATATATTTTTTATACATATTTATATTACTTAATGTGTATTTTGAATCTATTTTTTATACAAATTTACGTTATTTTATGAGTATTCGTATATATATTTTGATACAAATTTACATTATTTTATTTGTATTTTGCATATCTATTTCAGTATAAATTTACCTCATCGTATGTGCATTTTGTATATTTATTTTAATACAAAATTAATTATTTTGTGTATTTTGTATATATATTTTATACAAATTTTAGTTATTTCATGTGTATTTTGTGTAATTATTTTCATAATATATATACTTATATACTTATATATTTTTATTTCGAAAAAAAATTACATTAATTTTGGTGTATTTTGTATATATATTTTTATACGTATTTATATAATTTTATGTGTATTTTGTATATATATTTTCAAGGAAATTTACGTTATTTTATGTGTATCCGTATATATATATATATATATATATATATATATATATATAAATATATATATATATATATGTATATATATATATATATATATATATATATATATATATATATATATATATATATATATATATATATATAAAGATATATTTATATATTATATATTTTGCATATCAATTTCAATTCAAATTTACTTTATTGTATTTGCGTTTTCTATATTTATTTTAATACAAATTTAATAATTTTATTTGTATTTTTGTACATATATTTTATAAAAATATGCGTTATTTTATGTGTATTTTGCATATTTATTTCCATACAAATTTACATTATTTTATTGATATTCTATGTATTTATTTTGATACGATTTTATATTTTTCCATGTGAGTTTTGTATATATTTTTTATACATATTTACATTATTTAATGTGTATTTTGTATATATATATATATATATATATATATATATATATATATATATATATATATATATATATATATATATATATATATATATATATATATATATATATATATATATATATATATATATATATATATATATATATATATATATATATATATTTTTTTTTACGTTGTTGCATCTTCCCGGTGAGTAGACCTGATGGTCATTGAGTTTCTTCCAGGTGGGGCCTGATGGTTGGCCCAGCCGTTCTGGCGCAGGCGAGTGTTTATAGTGGCGCCATCTTGCATTGGCTCATGCTGCCCCCGGAACTCGTTCTTGATTCGCTTGGACAGCTTCCTCTAGAGTCCGGGTTGATGGGTGGTCTTCAGGACAGCATATGGGTAGTTTTAAGCCACTCGGCGGTGACTGAAAAATCAGTGGTAGCGTGATTCGAACCCGCGTCGTCCATCACGCGGCGAATGTGGGTCCAGTACGCTATCACTTCGGCCACTGCCTGCCCTCTATTTATATATATATATATATATATATATATATATATATATATATATATATATATATATATATATATATATATATATATATATATATATATATATATATATATATATATATATATATATATATATATATATATATATATATATATATATATATTCATGTCTATTTTGTATATGTATTTCATTACAAATATGCCTATTTTTATGTAAATTTTGTATATCTATTTTCATACAAATTGAAATTATTTTTGTGTATTTTTGTATATATTTTTATACAAATTTTTGTTATTCTAATTATATTTTGAATATTCATTTTCCTACAATATGCATTCTTTTAATGGAATTTTGTTAATTTATTTAAAAAAAAATTTTTTTTATACATATTTACATTATTTAATGTGTATTTTGTATATATATTTCATACAAATTTACGTTATTTTAAATGTATTTGTTTATATATATTCATTCAAATTTACATTATTTTATGTGTATTTATTATATGTGCTTCAATACAAATTTACCTAATTTTATGTGTATCTTGTATATTTATTTCCATACAAATTAAAAAAAAAAATTGTGTATTTTTGCATATAGTTTTATACAAATTTACGTTATTTTATGTGTATTTTGTATATCTATTTTCATACAAATACACATTCTTTTATTGATATTTTGTTTATTTATTTTGACACGATTTTACATTATTTAATGTGTATTTTGTATACATATTTTTATACGTATTTACATCATTTCATGTGTATTTTGTATATATATTTCTATAGAAATCTACGTTATTTTATGTGTATTCGTATATATAATTTGAAACAAATTTACATTGTTTTATGTGTATTTTGCATATTTTTTCCATACAAATTTACCTTATTGTATGTGCATTTTGTATATGAATTTTAATACAAATTTAATTATTCTATGTGTATTTTCTGTCTATGTATTTTTATTAAAATATGCTTTATTTTATGGGTATTTTGCATCTTTATTTTCCGACAAATTTACATTATTTTTTTGATATTCTGTGTATTTATTTTGATACGATTTTACATTATTCTATGTGTATTTTGTATATATATTTTATGCAAATTTACGTTATTTGATGTTTATTTGTCTTAATTTCATACAAATTTGTATTATTTTATGTGTATTTTGTACATGTATTTAAATACAAATTTAACTAATTATATGTGTATTTTGTATATCTATTTCCATACAAATTGAAATTATTTTTATGTATTTTTGTATATATTTTTATACAAATTTTCGTTATTTTTTGTGTATTTTGCATATATATTTTCCTACAAATGTACGTTCTTTTATCGGAATTTTGTTTATTTATTTTGATACGAATTTACATTATTTTAGGTGTATTTGGTATATATATATTTTTTTACTTATTTACATCATTTTATATCTATTTTGTATGTATATTTTCATATAAATTTACTCTATTTTATGTGTATTCGTATATATTTTGATACAAATTAACATTATTTATGTGTATTTTGCATATCTATTTCAATTCAGCTTTACCTTATTGTATGTGCATTTTGTATATTTATTTTAACAGAAATTTAATTATTTTATGTGTATTTTTGTATATATATTTTTATACATATATGCGTTAAAATGGGTATTTTGCATCTTTATTTTCATACAAATTTACATTATTTTATTGATATTCTGTTTATTTATTTTGATACGATTTTACATTATTCTATGTGTATTTGGTATATATATTTTTATAAATATTTACATTATTCAATGTATGTTTTGTATATATATATTTTATGCAAATTTACGTTATTTTATGTGTATTTGTTTATATATTTTCATACAAATTTACATTATTTTATGTGTATTTTGTATATGTATTAGAATGCAAATTTGCCCAGTTTTATGTTTATTTTGCATATCTATTTTCAAACAAATTTAAATTATTTCTGTTTATTTTTGTATATATTTTTAAACAAATTTTAGTTATTTTATTTGTATTTTGTAAATATATTTTCCTACATATATACATTCTTTTATTGGAGTTTTGTTCATTTATTTTGATACGAATTTTTTATTATTTTATGTGTATTTTGTATATATATTTTTCTACGTATTTACATTATTTTATGTGTATTTTGTATATATATTTTCATAAAAATTTACGTTATTTTATTGTGTGTATTCGTATATATTTCGATACAAATTTACATTATTTTATGTGTATATTGCATATCTATTTCAATACAATTCTACCTTTTTGTATGTGTATTTTGTATATTTCTTTTAATACAAATTTAATTAGTTTATATGTATTTTTGTATCTATATTTTTTTTTTATATATGAGTTATTTTATGGGTATTTTGCATCTTTATTTTCATAAATTTTTACATTACTATATTGATATTCTGTATATTTATATTGATACCATTTTACATTATTGTATGTGTATTTTGTATATATTTTCTTTAAATATTTACATTATTTAATGTATATTTTATATATATATATATATATATATATATATATATATATATATATATATATATATATATATATATATATATATATATATATATATATATATATATTTTTTTTTATGGAAATTTACGTTATATTATGTTTATTTGTTTATATATTTTGATAGAAATTAAAAATATTTTATGGGTATTTTGTATATACATATATTTCAAATAAAATTTAACTAATTTTATGTGTATTTTGTATATCTATTTTCATACAAATTAAAATTATTTCTGTGTTTTTTTGTATAGATTGTAATGCAAATTTAAGTTATTTTTTGTGTATTTTGTAAATTTAATTTCACAATTTTTTTTTTTTATTGGTATTTTGTTAATTTATTTTGATACGAATTTAAATTGTTTTATTTGTAATTTGTATATTTATTTTTATATGTATTTACATTATTTAATATGTATTTTGTATATATATTTTAATACAAATTTATGTTATTTTACGTGTATTTGTATATATATTATGATACAAATCTACATTATTTTATGTGTATTTTGTATATATATATATTTCATTACAAATTTGCCTTATTTTATGTTTATTTTTAGATTTATTTTCATTCAAATTTAATTTATTTTATGTGTATAAATTTATTGTATTTACGTTATTTTATGTGTATTTTCTATATATATTTTCAATCAAAATTACTTTATTTTATCGGTATTTTGTTCATTTATTTCGATACTAATTTTGATTATTTCATGTGTATTTTCTATGCATATTTTTATACGCATTTACATTATTTAATGTGTGTTTTGTATGTATATTTTTTATACAATCTTACTTAATTTTATGTGCATTTGTGTTGTTGTTTTTATACAAATTTACATTATTTTAAGTATATTCTGTACTTTTTTTACTACAAATTTGCATTATTTTATATGTATATATATTTTTTTTCATTCAAATTTAACTTACTTTATGTGCATTTTGTACATATATTTATATAGAAATTTGCGTTATTTTATGTGTATTTTGTATATATTTTTTCATGCAAATTTACATTTTTTTATTGGTATTTTGTTTATGTATTTTGATACGAGTTAACATTATTATATGTGTATTTTGTATATATTTTGTATTCGTACTTTTATTATTTAATGTGTATTTTGTTTATGTATCTTAAAACAAATTTACGTTATTTTATGCGTATTTGTTTTAATATTTTGATACAAATTTACTTTATTTCATGTATTTTGTATATATATTTCAATACAAATTTAGTTTATTTAATGTATATTTTGCATATCTATTTTCATACAAATTTAAATTACTTTTGTGTATTTTTGTATATAGTTTTAAACAAATTTACGTTATTTTATGTGTATTTTGTATATTTATTTTCATAAAAATTCACATTCTTCTATTGGTATTTTGTTTATTTATTTTGGTACGAATTTACATTATTTTATGTGTATTTTGTATATATATTTTTATACGTATTTACATAATTACGTGTATTTTTTATATATATTTTTATAGAAATTTAC
Source organism: Eriocheir sinensis (assembly GCF_024679095.1). NCBI lineage: Eukaryota > Metazoa > Arthropoda > Malacostraca > Decapoda > Varunidae > Eriocheir > Eriocheir sinensis. The sequence goes on from NW_026112274.1 coordinate 349,672, forward strand.
GTTTTTTTATGTGTATTCGTATATATATTTTGAAATAAATTTACATTGTTTTATGTGTGTTCTGCATATCTATTTCATTACAAATTTACCATATTGTATATGCATTTTGTATATTTATTTTAATACAAATTTAATTATTTGGTGTGTATTTTTGTATATATTTTTGTTAAAATCTGCTTTTTTAAGGGTATTTTGAATCTTTATTTTCATACAAATTTACATTATGTTATTGATATTCTGTGTATTTATTTTGATACGATTTTACATTGTTCGATGTGTATTTTGATTATACTTGATTTGATGTGCATTTTCTATATATATTTTATACAAATATACGTTACTGTATGTCTATTTGTTTATATATTTTCATACAAATTTACATTATTTTATGTGTATTTTGTGTATGTATTTCCATGCAAATTTTCCTAATTTTATGTGTATTTTGTATATCTATTTTCATACAAATTGAAATTATTTTTGTGTATTTTGGTATGTATTTTTATACAAATTTTAGTTGATTTATATATTATTTTGTATATTTATTTTCCTACATACATACATTCCTTTATTGAAATTTAGTTTATTGAATTTGATACGAAATTACCTTATTTTAGGTGTATTTTGTATATATATTTTTATACGTATCTACATCATTTTATGTGTATTTTTTATATATAATTTTATAGAAATTTACGTCATTTTATGTGTTTTCGTATATATATTTTAATACAGATTTACGTTATTTGATGTGTATTTTGCATATCTATTACAATACAAATTTACCTTATTGTATGTGCATTTTGTATATTTATTTTAATATAAATCTAATTATTTGAAATATATTTTTGTATATATATTTTTCTACAAATATGCGTTATTTTATGATTGTTTTGGATCTTTAATTTCAAAGAAAGTTACATTATTTTATTGATATTCTGTTTATTTATTTTGATACGAATTTACATTATTCTATGTGTATTTTGTATATATTTTTTATACATTTTTTATTATTCAATGTGTATTTTGTATATATATTTTATATAAATTTATGTATTTTATGTGTATTTCTTTATATATTTTGACACAAATTTACAGTATTTTATGGGTATTTCGTATATATATTTCAAAAGAAATTTCCCTATTTTTATGTGTATTTTGTATATCTATTTTCATACAAATTCAAATTATTTCTGGGTATTTTTGTATATATTTTAATGCAAATTTTAGTTATGTTATGTGTATTTTGTAAATTTATTTTCATTCAAACATATGTTATTTTATTGGTATTTGTTGATTTATTTTGATACGAATTTACATTATTTTATATATACTTTGTATATATATTTTTTACGCATTTACATTATCTTATGTGTATTTGTATATATATTTTCATACAAATTTACATTCTTTTATGTGTATTTTTTACATATATATCATTACAAATTTGCCTTATTTTATGTTTATTTAGTATATTTATTTCATTCAATTTTAAATTATTTTATGTGTATATTAGTATTTGTATTTAAGTTATTTTATGTGTATTTTCTATATATATTTTCATCCAAAATTACATTATTTTATTGGGATTTTGTTAATTTAATTCGATACGAATTTAAATTATTTGATAGGTATTTTGTATACATATTTTTATAAGCATTTACATTATTTAATGTGTGTTTTGTATGTATATTTTTATGCAAACTTACTTTATTTTATATGCATTTTTGTACATATATTTTTATAGAAATTTGCGTTATTTTATGGTCCAGCACCCTACACGTACTCCCGACCGTCTTGGAGACCGGCCCAACATTCTAGCCCTCTTCCTTACCAATGATAGAGAGGCAGCTCACAAAATGCACCAGAGCCTTCAAACTAAAGCTAATTATGAACTTTACATTTCTGCCCGAAATCGTGCCAAATCTATTCTCAGACTAACCAAAAATTCTTTCATTAATAGAAAATGCCAAAACCTTGCTTTCTCTAACTCTTCCCGTGACTTCTGGCATCTAGCCAAGAACATCTCCTCCAACTTCACTTCTTCATCTTTCCCTCCACTCCTCAGTCCTGACGGCAACACTGTCGTCTCATCTATCTCTAAGGCTGAACTCTTCTCTCAAACTTTTTCTAAAAACTCCACTCTGGACGATTCTGGGCATATTCCTCCTACTCATCCCCCCTCCGACTCCTTTATGCCTGTTATAAAGATTCTTCAAAATGATGTTTTCTATGCCCTCTCTGGCCTCAATCCTCAGAAGGCTTATGGACCTGATGGAGTGCCTCCTATTATCCTTAATGACTGTGCCTCCGTGCTGTCACCCTGCCTGGTCAAACTCTTTCGCCTCTGCCTGTCAACATTTACCTTTCCTTCTTGTTGGAAGTATGCCTTCATACAACCTGTGCCTAAGAAGGGTGACCGCTCCAATCCCTCAAACTACCGTCCTATAGCTTTACTTTCTTGTCTATCTAAAGCTTTTGAATCAATCTTTAACCGGAAGATTCAAAAGCACCTTTCCACTTCTGACCTTCTATCTGATCGCCAGTATGGGTTCCGCAAGGGGCGTTCTACTGGTGATCTCCTAGCCTTCTTAACTGACTCTTGGTCATCCTCTCTTAGCCGATTCGGTGAAACCTTTGCTATTGCGCTGGACATATCAAAAGCTTTTGATAGGATCTGGCACAAATCTTTGCTTTCCAAACTACCCTCCTACGGTTTCTATCCTTCTCTCTGTACCTTTATCTCCAGTTTCCTTTCTGACCGTTCTATTTCTGCTGTGGTAGACGGTCACTGTTCTTCCCCTAAATCTATTAACAGTGATGTCCCACAGGGTTCTGTCCTATCTCCCACTCTTTTTCTGTTGTTCATTGATGATCTTCTTTCCAAAACGAACTGTCCTATCCATTCCTACGCCGATGATTCCACTCTGCATTACTCAATTTCTTTTAATAGAAGACCCATCCTACAGGAACTTAACGACTCAGGGCTGGAGGCTGCAGAACGCTTAGCCTCAGACCTTACTATTATTTCCGATTGGGGCCAGAGGAACCTGGTGTCCTTCAACGCCTCAAAAACACAGTTTCTCCACCTATCCACTGGACACAATCTTCCAAACAACTATCCCCTATTCTTTGACAACACCCAGCTATCACCTTCCTCAACACTAAACATCCTCGGTCTATCCTTAACTCAAAATCTCAGCTGGAAACTTCATATCTCATCTCTTACTAAATCAGCTTCCTCGAGGCTGGGCGTTCTGTACCGTCTCCGCCAGTTCTTCTCCCCTGCACAGATGCTGTCCATGTACAGGGGCATTGTCCGCCCTCGTATGGAGTATGCATCTCATGTGTGGGGGGGCTCCACACACACATCTCTTTTGGACAGAGTGGAGGCTAAGGCTCTTCGTCTTATCAGCTCTCCTCCTCCTACTGATAGTCTTCTACCTCTTAAATTCCGCCGCAATGTTGCCTCTCTTTCTATCTTCTATCGATATTTCCACGCTGACTGCTCTTCTGAACTTGCTAACTGCATGCCTCCCCCCCTCCCGCGGCCCCGCTGCACTCGACTTTCTACTCATGCTCATCCCTATACTGTCCAAACCCCTTATGCAAGAGTTAACCAGCATCTTCACTCTTTCATCCCTCACGCTGGTAAACTCTGGAACAATCTTCCTTCATCTGTATTTCCTCCTGCCTACGACTTGAACTCTTTCAAGAGGAGGGTATCAGGACATCTCTCCTCCCGGAATTGACATTTCTTTTGGCCACCTCTTTTGTTTCTTTTTTTAGGAGCAGCGAGTAGCGGGCTTTTTTTATATTATTGTTTTCTTTTATTGTGTTCCCTTGAGCTGCCTCCTTTGTTGTAAAAAAAAAAAAAAAGGTAAATTTGTACTGAAATAGATATGCAAAATACACATCAAATAAAGTAAATTTGTATCAAAATATATATACGAATACACATAAAATAACGTTAATTTCTATGAAAATATATATACAAAATACATAAAAGATGATGTAAATACGTATAAAAATATATATACATAATACACCTAAATAATGTAAATTCGTATCAAAATAAATGAACAAAATTCCATTAAAAGAATGTACATTTGTAGGAAAATTAATATTCAAAATATAAATAAAATAACTAAAATTTGAATAAAGATACACAAACATACACAAAAATAATTTCAATTTGTATGAAAATAGATATAAAAAAATACACATAAAATTATGCAAATTTGTAATGAAATACATATACAAAATAAACATAAAATAATGTAAATTTGTATGAAAATATATAGACAAATACACATAAAATAACGTAAATTTGTATAAAATATTTATACAAAATACACATTCAATAATGTAAATATGTATAAAAAATATATACAAAATACACATTGAAAAATGTAAAATCGTATCAAAATAAATACATAGAATATCAATAAAATAATGTAAATTTGGATGGAAATAAATATGCAAATTACCCATAAAATGATGCATATTTTAATAAAAATATATATAAAAAGATAAACATAAAATAATTAAATTTGTATTAAAATCAATATTCAAAATGCACATTCACTAAGGTAAATTTGTATTGAAATACATATGCAAAATACACGTAATGTAAACTCGTATCGAAAGAAATAAACAAAATTGCAATAAAATAATGTATATTTGTTGAAAAATAAATATACAAAATACACATAAAAAACTAAGATTTGTATAAAAATATATACAAAAATACACAAAAATAATTTTAATTTGTTTGTAAATAGATATACAAATACACATAAAATTAGGTAGATTTGTATTGAGATACATATACAAAATACATATAAAATAACGTAAATTTGTATAAAAATATATATTCAAAATACACATTAAATATTGTAAATACGTATAAAAATATAAATACAAAGTACACATAAAATAATGTAAATTCGTATCAAAATCAATCAACAAAATACCAATATAATAATATAAATTCGTGTGAAAATAAATTTACAAAATAAACATAACATACCTAAAATATGTATTAAAATATATACAAAAATACCCAGAAATGATATAAATTTCCATGAAAATAGATATACAAAATACGCATAAAACTAGGTAAATTTGTT